>NW_023637615.1:18590-318590 GCF_015220235.1 Choloepus didactylus
GCCTCTGGATAATGGGGAACATGGTAAGAACAGAGAATTCCATGAGCATGTGCCCATTCCCTTACTTCATTTGCTGTGAAGTGGGTTCCTTGGTCAGAAGCAATGCTGTGTGGAATACCATGATGATAGATAAGGCATTCTGAAGGACATGGGTGGTATTTTTGGCAGAAACATTTCATGCAGGGAAGGCAAACCCATATCCAGAGTAGGTGTCTATTCCAGTAAGAACAAATCATTGTCCCTTCCATGATGGGATTGATCTGATGTAATCAACCTGCCACCAGTTAGCAGGCTGATCACCTTGGGGAATGGTGCAATATCAGGGTCTGAATGTGGGTCTCTGCTGCTGGCAGATTGGGCACTCAGAAGCAGCTGTGACCTGGTCAGCCTTGGTGAGTGAAAGTCCATGTTGCTGAGCCCATGCATAACCTCCATTCCTACCACCATGACCACTTTCTTCATGAGCCCATTGAGTAATGACAGGAGTTGCTGGGGAAAGAGGCTGATTGGTATCCACCAAGTGAGTCATTTTATCCACTTGGTTATTAAAATCTTCTGAAGAAGTCACCCTCTTGTGAGCATTCACATGGGACACAAATGTATTCATGTTTTTGCTCACTCAAAAAGGTCTATCCACATACCCCTTCCCCAGACTTCTTTGACACCAATCTTCCAATCATGTTCATTCCAAGTCCCTGACCATCCAGCAAAACCATTAGCAACAGCCCATGAATCAGTATAGAAATGCACCTCTGGCAGTTCTCCATCCAAGCAAAGTGAACAGCCAGTTGCATTGCTAGAAGTTCTGCCAACTGGGAGGATTTCCCTTCACCAGTGTCCTTTAATGACATTGCAGAAAGGAGCTGCCGTGCTGCAGTTGTCCACTTCTGGGTGGTGCCTGCATATCATGCAGAACCATCTGTAAACCAGGCCTGAGTTTTCTCTTCCTCAGTCGACTGATTGGAAGGAACTCCCCAAGATGCCATTGCTATGGGCTGGGAAAGAGAAGGTAAGGTGGAAGGAGTAGGTGCCATGGGCATTTGGTCCACTTCCTCATGTAACTTACTTGTACATTCAGGACCTGCTCGAGCTCTATCTCATATATACCATGTCCATTTTATGATGGAGTGCTGCTGTGCATGCCCAAGTTTATGGCTTGGTGGGTTGGACAACACCCAGCTCATGATAGGTAATAGTTCACATGGTAACTTGGTGGCCATGGTTAAGTGCTCTGTCTCTACTAAGGCTCAGTAGCAGGCCAACAGCTGTTTCTCAAATGGAGAATAGTTATCTGCAGGGGATGGTAAATCTTCACTCCAAAATCCTAAGGGACTGCATCATGATTTTCCTATAGGAGTCTGCCAAAGGCTCCAAACAGCATCTCTATTCACCTCTGACTCTTCCAGCACCATTGGGTCAGCTGGATCATACAGTCTAAGTGGCAGAGCAGCTTGCAGAGCAGCCTGGATATGTCACAGTGCCTCATGATTTTATGGTCCCCTCTCAAAACTAGAAGCTTTTCTGGTCACTCAGTAAATGGGCCACAGTAGCACACCCAAATGAGGAATATATTGTCTCCAAAATCTAAAGAGACCAACTAATCATTGTGCCTCTTTTTTGGTAATAGGAGGGGCCAGATGCAACAGTTTATCCTTCACCTTAGAATGAATATCTTGACAGACCCCACACCACTGGACACCTAGAAATTTTACTGAGGTGGAAGGTCCCTGTATTTTTGTTGGATTTATTTCCCACCCTCTGCCATGCAAATACCTTACCAACAAATCTAGAATAGTTGCATCTTCTTGCTAACTAGGCCCAATCAACATGATATCATCAATATAATGGACCAGTGTGATGTCTTGTGGGAGGGAGAAATGATCAAGATCTCTGCAGACAATATTATGACATAGGGCTGGAGAGTTGATATTACCCTAAGGTGGCACAGTGAATGTAAACTGCTGTCCTTGCCAGCTGAATGCAAACTGTCCTTACTGACAGCAATTGAGGAAAAAGCATTTGCCAGATCAATAGCTGCATACCAGGTACCAGGCAATGTGCAGATTTGCTTAAGCAATAATACCCCATCTGGAACAGCAGCTACAATTGGTGTCACCACATGGTTAAGCTTACAATAATCCACTGTCATGCTCCAAGACCAATCTGTTTTCTGCACAGGCCAAATAGTAGAGTTGAATGGCGATGTGGTGGGAATCAGCACCCCTGCATCCTTTGAGTTCTTAAGAGTGGCATTAATCTCTACAATCCCTAAAGGAATCCAGTATTGCTTCTGGTTTACTGTTTTGCTAGGCAGGAGCAGTTCTAGTGGCTTTCACTAGGCTTTTCTCACCATAATAGCCCCCAGTCTATGAGTCAGGGAACCAATGTGAGGATTCTGCCAGTTTCTGAGTATGCCTATTCAAATTATGAATTCTGGCACTGGGGAAATAACCACACAATGGGTCCAGGGACCCACTGGACACACTGTGAGGTGGACTTGAGCTAAAACTCCATCATCTGCCCTCCATAAGCCCAAACTCTGACTGGTGGACCAGAGTAATGTTTAAGTAACCTGGAATTAATGTCACTTTTGAACCATGCTGAGTGACAATCAAGGTGGTCTTGTAAGGCAGAGACCACATGACATGTGGACAGGTTGATTTTTTTGAGTTGAGATTGCTGGAGGCATGACTGTGGACAAGGATTGAGACTCCCAAAGGGCAGGCATGAAGGTGGACACTGAATATTTTTCTTTCCTTTTCCAGTCATTTCCATTGCCATTAGGGAATTCCCTGTTCTGTGAGCCAATATGCTCTGGCTCTGACAGTGCATGTAATCCACAAGTAACTGTAAAGGATCACACCGAGACCCCTCTTGCAGGGTGCTGGGCATTGCAGAGATTTACCACAGGTCTGGTCCATGAATTGTTCCAGATCTTAAACAGAGATTTTAGCAAAGGGAGAATTCTTCCCCAAACAATCCATTCCTAAATTTGCTGATGCTCAAGAGAGTTTCCCCAAGTGGAACTGACAGTGACCATCCTTCTCCTACCCCATGAAAGCAGCTAAGTGTAATCTCACTCTGATCAGACCCTATGACTTCATAAGGATGGAAGCCAAAACTTCCCAACTGTGTGTATATAATTTATTTCTTCACCATGTTAACATTGTTTCACATTCCTTGTATTAAAAGATTGTCTTTAAGAATTGGAAATTTATCAGTAAAAAAAGGAAAAATTTTTAAAATGTTCTTGTTGTATTTCTTTAACAACAGAGACATTCCCTTATGTATTCACAGGAACATTAACAAAATCTTTAAATTAACTTGGTCGTAGTACAAATTTGTCATCTAGGACCCTGGTCCAAACCTCAACAATTACCCAGTCATGAACTATACACCAAGCAAAATGTTAATACTGATAATAATGTTAGAAAAATACAAAAGAAAGGAAAAAACAAAACAAAGTGTTCAGTCTCATATCAAACATTGCATTTTTTGGGGTATATTTATTCTCTTTCACATGAATATACATCAATTACTTCATTCAGCTGTGTAAATTAGAAAACTGCTGAACCAACTTTAAAAAAATATTCCCAATTCTGGTTTATTCAGAGGTTCTTCCTGCCGAAATTGACTTTATGAGCTTTAGGCGAAGTAGGCCGATAATTCTTCTGCCCACATTGTGATTATTTTTTAAATGAAAAGTTTAATTATTGTTTCTTCCAATGCATTGAACTCATTTAACATATTATGTATAACATACAAAAACAAACAAATATCAAAAATCACCACTGTATAATAAAGCAAAGCAGAGTTTCGGAAAAGCAAATAACCTATAATAACTGCTTTGCTTCCCCATTACCCAAGTTTGCATTAAGGTGTGACCTTCAGACATTTGTTTAAAGATTTCTAATATTATAAACAATAATCGTCCAACAATCCATTTATTTCCCTTTGGCTACGTTTTCTTGCTGTGAGACCTGTTTCCCGTTTCCATCGCTTGTCATCTAGTTACAGGAACACTCTTTCAAACCCACATATCCAATTCCAAATACAGGCTATTCTGCTGAGCCTAGTGTGCAGAATCATTTAAAAACCACACAATGTGTTACTGAATTTTTCTCCTTACCCCAAATAAAAGCCCCTGTACAAACGTGTGCCCAATACACAGCAGGAAAACCCCAATAAGAGTCAGTGAAGAGCCTCGGAGAACCCCCCGGGGATGGGACAGAGCCTCTACCTCGGGGTGGGCAGGGTGCGTCAGACCAGGACGGGAGGCGCGCGCCCGCAAAAGCGGGCAGCTGCGCACTCCCGCCCCCTCCCCTGTCTCACCGGAAAGCGGCAGGGGAGCAGGGAACCCGACCCCGGCCGCCGGCAAGGGAGTACTCGGCGGCGATAAGCGCCTGGTGGAACAAAACGCCACCGCGTGTCCACCGCCACTGCCAGAGCCAGGATGAGATTCCAGGTTCATGGGCACCCCGGGCACCGGCGGGGGTGAGCGGAGAGTGTAGAGGAGCGGCGAGGCCTTAAGCTTCCCGCAGGAGCCTGCTACGCGCTCCCGGGCGCAGGCGCCTGTCGGTGGCGGGGTAGCCCGCGTTGAAGAGATACCGCACCGCGGCACGCCGCCCGGCTCAGCTGGGCACCGCGGGCAAGGGAGAGGAGCCGCACACGGCCCTGGGAGGTGATAAACGCGGGGACGCGTGGCCCCAGTTCACAAAGGCTGACGAGGCCGGTGACGCCGGGAATACGGCAGGCGGCGAGGAGGTGCCGCAGAGACGAGGTGGCGACGAGAGCCCGAGAGCCGCCGGCGGGGTGATGAGGGAAGCCGCGGACACAGCCGCTCCGCCCGGAAATCCCAGGGGCCTCACCGCCCGGGGCACCGATCTCCCGAGGGCGTCCCCACCAGGCCTTGGGCACCGGCGGGCCTCTGCCTCCCTACGACACCCTCCCGGCAGGGAAAACCAGCGGGCGCCGCTGACTTGCTCGAGTCCCCAATGTCAGCCCCTCTCCCCACACAGGGGCACACACGGGGCCCGCCCTTTCACTTGGGGAACGTCGCGGGGCCCCGCACCGCCAGCAGCGACCGGCCGGGAGGTGACGCCCACGCGTTAAGGCTGCCATCGGTGTCGTTGGAGTAGACGCGTGGCCTCGGGCAAGGAGAATGGCGAGGCGGCATGGAGTTGGGAAGACCCAGGCAGTGAGGACAGACCCGCGGGACGGACCTAACCTGGGATCCGGGACACAGCCGCGTGCCAGGAAAACCGGCGCGGCCTGTCCTCCCGGGAGGGGGTGGTCCGCCGGCGCCCGGAACTAGGACTGTCCTCCCGCCCCCTCCTCAGGCCACCCATGATCCCCGCACCCTGATCTGACCCAGTGCCTCCATAAGGAAGGAAACCGACACTTCTGAAGAGCGTTTATTTAATTCATTTCATCACAGTGTTAGCATTGTTTCATATTCCTTGTACATAAAGCTTTTCTGCTGTGCCTAGGGTGCAGAGTCAGCGAAACACCACGCAATGTGTTACTGAATATTCTCCTTTACTCCATCTAGGAGTCCCTGTACCCCTGGGTGCCCAATATACGGCAGGAAATCCCAGGTTAACAAAAGTCAGTGAAGAACTCTCACTGGGGCTCGACCAGAGGGAGGAGACAGCATCAGCACAGGCTGCAAAGCGGTTTAGAATTCTAGCAGGTGCTCGGAATGCGCATGCGCAAGTGACGCTGTACCTCCTCTGTGTCACAAAGGGAATCTGGTTCCTAAGCAACAGACCTCTAGCCCAATGGCTGCCCTGTGGTCTGAACATGTAAGGGGCTCCCCAAGTGTGCAGGTCACGGTGGAGGTGCTGTGGCCTGTGAAGTCAGAAGTAGACACGTGAGGATGATTCTGCAGCCGTGAGGATGACATGCCCGCGGATGGTTGGTGAGATTTTGAGCCTCCCGTTAGTACGCTGTACTGGTACTCCCAAGGGCAACTTCCAGTGGGCTGTGGGGTAGGCAGAGGCTTAAGAAGTGCCCCTGCCCTCGCTTGGGCCTGCCACTCTTTGCCAATGGCAGTGAAACTACTGCCTTATAGTAGACATGCAGCTTAGCACCCGAATCTCACTTAGCAGACCACAGCATGAGGCATGCCCTTGGTAGTTAGTGAACACCCTAGAAGTCAGGGAAATTTGGACAGCTGTGATGTGTCTGTCCTCTCCGCTGTTTATAGGGGACCTGATGATTGGCTCATGGCTCTCCTCATTATGGCATTTCTTGCTCTAATAGTGCTTCCCAAATCTCTCCTTCTGGGACTAAATGCAGAGTGATAATCAAGGAGATCCTGTGATGCTGAGACCACACGACGTGTGGACATGCTGATATTTTTTGAGCTGAGATTGCTGGAGGCATGACGCTGGACAGGGACGGAGACTCCCAAAGGGCAGGCATGAAGGTGGACACTGAATATTTTCCTTTCTGTTTCCAGTCATTTCCATTGCCTTTAAGGAATTCCCTGTTCTGGGAGCCAGCATACTCTGCTCTGTCAGGGAGTGTGACCCGCAAGTAAGTGTAAAGGATCAGCCCGAGTCCCCCTCTTACCTTCTGATTGGCATGGCAGAGATTTACCACAGGTGTGGCCCGTGAATTGTTCCAGATCTGAAACAAGATTGTAGCCAAGGGAGAATTCTTCCCTGAAGAATCCGTTCCTGAGTTTGCTGATGTCCAAGGGAGGATGCCCAAGTGGAACTGACGGTGACCATTCTTCTCATAGCCCATGAAGGCAGGTCAGTGTAATCTCACCCTGATCTGACCCTGTGCCTTCATAAGGATGGAAGCCAAGACTTAGGAGGTGTCTGTTTATATAAATCATTTCTTCACCATGTTAACATTGTTTCACGTTCCTTGTATTAAAAGATTGTCTTTAGGAACTGCAAATTTATCAGTAAGAAAACATCAATTTCTTTTATTATCCTTGTTGTGTTTCCTTTAACAACAGAGATGTTCCCTTATGTAGTCACTGGAACGTTACCACAATCTTTCAATTTACCTGGTCGTAGTACAAATATGTCGCCTAGGGACCTTGTCCGCACCTCAGCAATTACCCAGTCATCACCTGTAGACCAAGCAAAATGTTAATAGTTATAACATTGTTAGAAATATAGAAAGGAAAAAAGGAAACAGAGTGTCCAGTCTCATATCAAACATTGCATTTCTTTAACAGGTATATTTATTCTCTTTCACATGAATATACGTCAATTATTTCCATCAGCTGTGAAAATTGGAAATTGCTGAACCATTTTTAAAAAAATATTCCCCAGATTCTCTTTTCTTCAGAGGTTCTTCCTGCTGAAATTGACTTCATGAGCTTTAGGCCAGATAGGCCGATAATTATTTTGCCCACACTGAGATTATTTTCTAAATGAAAAGTTGAATTTTCTTTCTTTCCATGTATTGAATACATTAAACATATTATCTATAAGCTACAAAAACACACAAACATCCAAAAATCACCACTTTTTAACAAAGCAAAGCAGAGTTTAAGGAAAGCAAATAACCTATAATAACTACTTTGCTTCCCCACTGCTCAAGTGTGTATTAATGTGTTATCTTCAAGGCGTTTGTTTAAAGATTTCTAATATTATAAACAATAGTGGTCCTACAGTCCATGTATTTCCCCTTAGGTACTTTTTCTTGCTGCACAGACGTGTTTCCCGTTTCCATCGCTTGTCATCTAGTTACAGGAACACTCTTTCAAACCCTCATATCCACTTCCAAATACAGGCTTTTCTGCTGTGCCTAGTGTGCAGAATCATTTAAAAACCACACAATGTGTTACTGAATTTTTCTCCTTACCCCAAGAAGATGTCCCTGTACCCACGCGTGCCCAATACACAGCAGGAAAACCCCAATAAGAGTCAGTGAAGAGCCTCGGAGAACCCCCCGGGGGTGGGACCGAGTCTCTCCCTCCCTCGGGGTGGGCCGGGTGCACCAGACGAGGACGCGAGGCGCGCGCCCGCTAGAGCGGGGAGCTGAGCACTCCCGCCCCCCCTCCCCTGTGTCACCGGAAAGCGGCAGGGGAGCAGGGAACCCGACCCCGGGCGCCGGCAAGGGAGTGCTCGGCGGCGATGAGCGCCTGGTGGAACACAACGCCACAGCGTGTCCACCGCCACTGCCAGAGCCAGGGCGAGACTCCAGGTTCATGGGCACCCCGGGCACCGGCGGGGGTGAGCGGAGAGTGTAGAGGAGCGGCGAGGCCTTAAGCTTCCCGCAGGAGCCTGCTACGCGCTCCCGGGCGCAGGCGCCTGTCGGTGGCGGGGTAGCCCGCGTTGAAGAGATACCGCACCGCGGCACGCCGCCCGGCTCAGCTGGGCACCGCGGGCAAGGGAGAGGAGCCGCACACGGCCCTGGGAGGTGATAAACGCGGGGACGCGTGGCCCCAGTTCACAAAGGCTGACGAGGCCGGTGACGCCGGGAATACGGCAGGCGGCGAGGAGGTGCCGCAGAGACGAGGTGGCGACGAGAGCCCGAGAGCCGCCGGCGGGGTGATGAGGGAAGCCGCGGACACAGCCGCTCCGCCCGGAAATCCCAGGGGCCTCACCGCCAGGGGCACCGATCTCCCGAGGGCGTCCCCACCAGGCCTGGGTCACCGGCCGGCCTCTGTCTCCCTACGACACCCTCCCGGCAGGGAAAACCAGCGGAACCCGCTGACTTGCTCGAGTCCCCAATGTCAGCCCCTCTCCCCACACAGGGGCACACACGGGGCCCGCCCTTTCACTTGGGGAACGTCGCGGGGCTCCGCACCGCCGGCAGCGACCAGCCGGGATGTGATGCCCACGCGTTAAGGCTGCCATTGGTGTCGGGAATGGATAGCATAATAGTGTGTGATGATAAGACAATATTGTAAGTACAGTGAACAAAAATGAGTGTGAGTATGACTGAAGGAGGCAGGCTAAGGGCATGACCCTGGAAAGAAAGGTAGAAGATAAAGACTGGAATTATATAACTTAGCAAAACCTAGAGTGGTCAATGCTGGTGATTAAATGTACAAATATAAGAATGCTTTTACATGAGGGAGAACAAATTAATGTCAACAGTGAAAGGTGTTGAAAATTGTATAGTGTAGGGGAAAATACAATCAATGCAAACTAGTGTCTATTAACTAGTGTCTATAGTTAATGGTAACATTGTAAGAAGCTTCCATTAATTGTAACAAACTCAATATACCAAAGCTAAATGTCTATAAGAGGGGGATATAAGGGAGTGATATGGGATTCTTGATAGTAGTGATGTTTTCTGACCTTTTCATTGTATTTTTTATTTTTCTTCTTTCTATTGTACATTTCTTCTTTATTTTCTCCTTTTCCTCTTTCTTTGGGGAAGAGATTGAAATGTCCTTATATAGATTGTGGTGGTGAATGCATGATTATTTGATTAGACTGGGAACCATTGATTGTTTACTTAAGGTGGATTGTACAGCGTGTGAATACAATTGTTAAAAATAAACAGAGATAAAAGTGCTGGAGAAAATGTGGAGAGAGGGATGTACCTATTCTCCCTTGGTAGGGAAGTAGAATGGCACAGCCCTGCTGGAGGTCAGTGTGATGTTTCCAGAGGAAGATAATTATGGGATTGCCATATGGTTCTGCAACACAGTTATTGAGTATATACTTGGAAGAACTGATGGGGACATGAGAGGACATTGCATACTGGTGTTTATGGCAGCCATGTTCATGGTTCACAATGGATGGAGGTGGCCTTGGAGTACATTGACTGATAAATGGAATGGTGAACTGTGGTGTATACATATAATGGAATACTGAGTAGGGGCAAGAAGAAATGAAGTTGTGAGATATACAGGTAGGTGAATGAACCCTGAGGACAGTATGTTGAGAGAAGTAAGCCAGAATCAAAAAGACAAACATTATAATGCCTCACTAATATGGGCTGATGATTATGTGCAAACTCTGAGAACTGAATCTGAGACTGTAGGCTATGAGGGGAAGGCTTATGGTAAAGGTTCCTAGATGGTAAACTCTTACAGAAGTCACATATATTCATAAGTTGTGATGGTTTTCTCTGATTTCTGAGCTGCTGAGCTGTTTCTGTGTCCCTCTTATTTCAGGTATCTGTGTGACACCTGAGACTAAGAGCCAGAGTTCAGCAGCTATGAATGTCAGCTTTATCCCATACAGCAGATGTTAAAAAAAGCTGAAAAAGACATCAATTTTTGAAATGAACTTGATTGGAACCAAGGCAAAACAGATTAACAGGAAAAGGATGACATTGACTGTGATTTGAAATCTCAAATTCTGTGTGAGACCAAAGGAAGAGATGCCTATTGGTTGCAAAATATATACTTTCTGTAGCATACTATGTAATTTAACTTGTATGGTCAGTTAATTCAAACACCATAATTACATGGAACCTTGAACAAGGGGTGAGATCTGGTTAGTTTGTACAAGTTAGCATGAAACCCTGATACATACCAGATCAGTTGAGTAGAGAATATAAAGTGTTTTCAAAGCCCTTGAGGGCCTTGGGGAAAATGTGGAAACATTAAGCTTCTCCACCAGAGGAATTCTTAATATTCTCACAAGCTTTGGGAACTATCATTGTAGTAGACCAATTCCATATTCTTGGGGCATGCCCTTAACAAACTTGTTACTGCAAAGGAGAAGCTAAGCCTTCTTATAGTTGCACCTAACAGTCACCCCCAGAGAACCTCTTTTTATGCTTAAATGTGGCTTGCCTCTCTCGAAGCCCACTTGGCAGGTAAATTCACGGCCTTTCCTCCTATATGGGCATGACTCCCAGGGGTGTAAATCTCCCTGGCAATGTGGGACATGACTTCAGGGGATCAGCCTAGACCCAGCATTTTGGAATTGAGAAAGACTTCCTGACCAAAAGAGGAAGAGAATTTAAAATAAAGTTCAGTGGCTGGGAGATCTCAAATGGAGTTGAAAGGTCATTCCAGAGGTTATTCTTATGCATTATGTAGATATCCCTTTTTAGTTTTAGTGTACTAGAATAGCTAGAAAGAAATACCTGAAACTGTTGAACTGAAAACCAGTATCTTTGATTCTTGAAGATGATTGTACAACTATATAGCTTATATAGTGTGACTGTGTGATTGTGAAAACCTTGTGGCTCGCACTCTCTTTTTCCAGCGTATGGACAGATAAGTAGAAAAAATGGGGACAAAAAGTTAATGAATAATAGGGGGAAAAAGGAGTATGAGATATTTTGTGTGTTCTTTTTAACTTTTATTTTTATTCTTATTCTTTTTTGGAGTAATGAAAATGTTCAAAAAATTGATTTGGTGATGAATGCACAACTATGTGATGATACTGTGAACAATTGATTGTACACTTTGAATGATTCTATGTCATGTGAATATATCATTATTGTATTTAAAAATAAAATATAAGCCAGGTAATTTCACTGGCTTCCTGGTCCTCCACTGGCACCCCACTGCACCTGGCTCAAGATCCCTGATGTCCCAGTTCTTACCTCTCCAACCTCATTGGCTGCTCTGTCCTCTCATCCCACAAGACCAACCACACTGGTGCCTTGCTTTCATGAACATGTCAAGCATGACCCTGCCTGGGGAGCTTTTCACTGCTATTCCTTCAGTCTAGAAATTTCTTCTTCCAGATATCCATGTGGCTTGCTCCTCACTGCCTTCAACTCATTGCTTAGAGGTCACCTTAATGAGATACTTTCCTTTACCACTCTGTATAAAATAGCTCCTTTCATTCTCTTTTCCCCTTACCCTGCTTTAATTTTCTCCATATGACTTATGATCCCCTGACATCTATGTGTTTACTGTTTGCCTTCTGGCATTAAAATGTAAGCTCCACAGTAACCTAAAATATTCAGAATATATAACAAGTTTGAACTTAAAATGTTTGGAAATAGATATGGGGTGAGTAGCTTAAATTTGGGAATATAAGGAATAGTGCTGCATTTTAGTCAAATTTGGCTGAAAGGGGTTGTTTAGAGTCATGTATGTCACTGATTAACACTACAAATTTAAATAAGTTCTTGCATGAACTAGTATAAATGTATGACACTAGAACAAACACTTAATAATAGAGTGGCATGTGAGGAAAAATACCTATTGCAAGCCATGGACTATAATTACCAGTAATACTTTAAAATTCTTTCATCAACATTAACTGGTATGTTACAACAATACTAGGGGTCAATAATCAGGGGAGATAAGGGATATGGGGTATTTGGGATTTTCTTTTTTGTGTGTCTATCTGATAATTTTCTTTTTGGGGCAATGAAAATGTTCTAAAATTGAATGTGATGATTTCACAATTAAGTGATGATACTGTGAGATATTGATTGCATACTTTAGATGGACTATGTGATAAATGAATATATCACAATAAAATCTGCAAAAAATGTAAAAAACAACAATAAAGTATTCTTGCATAGTATTTCTAAGTGTCCCAAAATAGTAAGATGCATCACAGTCATGTAAGATGAGGAAAGATGGAGAAAACTTAAAGGCTGGAGCTGACTCCAAAATAACAGCTCATGCACAATGGACCCTGGATCAGAAAAGAGCATTCAAGAGAAAATTGCTGAATTTCCAATAAGGGCCAAGATTTAGTTAATATTGTAAAAATGCTAATTTCTGTTCCATGATAATGACCATGATTAGGTGAGAGGCTCACTTGTAGGCAAAGGAGTTTCAAAAGTTATAATCTTTTAGGTATTGTGGCACCTTGGCAAGGTGTTTGATTAGGACATGATCCTTTACATATCTTTACACCTATCTGTATGTCTAAAGTGTTTTCACTTTGCTATTCATATTTTTGCTGCTTGGAAGTTGTCTCTAAGGATGGACAGCCTCTTGGAGGTGATGCAATAAGGCTTATGAACTTAAGTCACACTTTTGCTTTACCAGTGTTGCTGAGTATGGTTTCTTTATAATTTAGTTTGGCTTTTGTAAAGTGTTTCCATGAGTTTGTTTTTTGCTTGACATGGGGGAGGTGTTGGTAGTATCAGGTGGAGCTTGTGAGTGGCACTGTGAATCTCTGAGATGATACCTCACATTGATGTGAGGCCTAGGCCCGGGGCACTCATTCCTCAAGCAACACACACTCAGGGAGCTCTTCAAGACGTGAACTCTGTTTTAGGCCCTCAGATGGCCAAAAATATCTGGCCATGTATACAGCTGACTCTCAAATATTTAGAAAATAGAAAAATAGACAGAAAGAATGATATGGAAAATGTGGCAACATGTTAAAAGTTGATAGATCTGGGTATTGGTGTGCAAGATGCGTTGGAATTCTATGGGTTTTGTAATATTTCTGCAAGTACTTTGTGATATTGAAAGCATTTCAAAATAAAAAGCTGAAAGAAAGGACTGTGGAGCACTCCACTCTAGGGTCACTGATGCACCCCTGGAAGGAACATCTCAAACCACTCTCAGACCAGCGGCTCCTCAAATTGCTCCTTCAGGCTTCCCCCATCCTGGTGGCCCTCTCCTCCTCAGAGAACCTGGGAAACATCACCACCCAGTAGCAAAGGGTACATAGATCTTGGAACAAGGGCTCTTTGGAGAAATGGCTGATTACAGGGAGCAGCAGGAAAATGCATGGTGAACTTACAGCATTTTATTGCTAGAAAGTTAAGAAGGGCTCAGTGAGTCAAAGGGATCTATCTAAAGGGGAAAGAAAAGAGCTTATGGGGCCCAATTTGCCAAATCAAAGAAAATTGAAGCATTATTATAAGTAAAGGTATTAACAGATTATGACCTATTTAGATATCAGAAAGCATGAGTCCTTGTTGAAACAAGCAAATACATAATACATAGATACATAAAGTTTTATGAGAAACAGGATATTTTCAGTTTCAAACACTCCAGACCCAAAAATACTTACACAAAGAAGAAAAGGGTAACTTCTCATTGGTGGACCAGGCTAATCAGATGATCTGATGGACACCATCAGTAATGGCTTGACCAAAATCAGGAGTATCTGGCATACTTCTTTGATATTCCACCCAAAGATGAACAATCAGAAGCTCCAGGCACAACCATGAAGGGGGACATGCTACAGAATATGTGACATGCAACAGTCAAAAGTATCAAGTCATGAAAGTCAAGGGAAGACTGGGGAACTGTTCCAAATGGAAGGACATTAAAATGCACCAACTAAAGGCAATGCATCACAGTGAACTGTCTACTATTGGCATCCAGGGACATTATTGGGAAAACTGATTGGACTTTAAAGGGGGTGATGACTAGATGGCGATCATGTTTCACTGTTGATTTCCTGATACCAATGACAGTAATATAGCTGTGTGGAATTCCTTATTTGAGGGAAATACACATATAAGTATTAGGGGAATGATGAGATATGACGTCAATCAATGGTTCAAGGGGAAAAAAGGTTCTTTGTACTGTGTGACTTTTATGTAAGTTTGTTATTGATTCAAAATTAACTGGACAATAATTGTGCTTTCTGGGAAAGCAGAATGTGTCACTGAATGAGTTGAGGCACATTTCATTGCTGATAAATATGCCCACAACACGGACATGCAGAATTGTGGTGAATGAAAGTGGGATATGACTGTCAGTGAGCCTGAGTGAAGGGCCCAGATCTGTAGAGTGGGAGTGGGTGGGAAGAGGGCAGGTGAGAACACTCCTCAGTTGTGTTGACAGACACAGGGCTCAGGGGACAGAGCTGCCCCTACCCCAAGAAGGGCTGCCATCAGACCCAAGATTCCACATACTCTGTGCACCCATGGCAAGTTTCTTCTCTGGTTTCCCATGTCATAACATCATAGCATTTGCTACTCTTGTAAGGATTACTGGCTTATTTGTGTCTCCCATCCTGACCTGTATGGTCCCTCAGGGCACAAAGTTGAGTTTGATCCCCACTGCAACACATGAGCTGCTCTGTGAACACTAATGATTGAGAGAATGGGGGAGGATGATATTGAGGAATTCAATTGACAGGTCCTGAGTCACCCATGTGAAAGCTGAGGAATAAGGCAGGGTCTGGAGCTAGTAGCACCCACTCACGACCCTGTGGGCTTGGCATATCTCTACACCCAACCCTGGGGAATATCCCACACACTTGTTCTCACTGTCTTTACAGAGAGTTCACTGATGCTGTTCTCCCTGATCCCCATGCCCTTCTTCTATCCCAGTCAAGATTAGGTTGCTCCTCCCAGACCCCATCCCAGTGGGCATGAAGGCCTCTCCTAGTCTTGGCCCCTCCTTCCTGAATGTGATCCCACCAGAAGGAAGGTGTGCAGATAAGCTTAGGGGCTTCTGGGAGCAGGGTCAGGGGCTGATTTATGTAATTTCCTTGATTCCCAGCACCAAATTGGCTCTGACAAGTCTACAGTCCATCCCAACTAGATGAGCATGTGGGCAGGTGAGCAGAGACACAGGTGCATCACAAAGACATACCCAGAATCTGGAGTCCACCCCTGGGTCTGCCAGGACTGTCCCAAAAATTCCACTTCCAAGAATTCATCCTGAGAAATAATCAGGAAAAAGAAAAAGGGCAAAGAACAGAGATATCCTCCATAATGTGGCTCATAAAACCAGACCCATATAAGTGACCATCAGTTGGGCATTGACATCTCAGTGCACACCCACTTTGGGAAATGTCAGCCAGGGATGAAAAGGTTGGCCCTAATCTTTACACTCTGACATGGAATGATGTCTGGGATACAAAGTTAAGTTGACTAAAGGGGATATTCAAAACATTTAACTTTAATTGAAGAGAACATTTGGTTTGCAAACACAATGAATTACAACCTGAAGGGAAAATCCCCCATATCCCACCCTGCCTGACCCATCCCCCCCAAGGTTGCTCCTCAGAACTCCAGGAGGATCCCCATGAACACAGAAATAGAAACAAATGTCTCACTCCCTAAGGTAGCTGGGTGGGGAGTTGTACCTTGTGCCATGGGCCAGGAAGGAAGGTGTGAGAAATGGCACATCCTCCTCTCTCTAGAAAGTCCTGAAATGCACTGAACTCACCCCAGGAGCTGGTCTCTCTCTAATCTATTGCTGCCTGAGTGGGAACAGACTTCCATGGGCTCCTTTGGTGGACATTTCTCAAATGCTTTCTCCACTATAGGGAGTAGCCAACTAAATATTCAAACATGGCAGTGGGCTAAAAAAAAGTCCCAGAGCTACACAGGGAATCTGCTCCAGGGAACTCTGGAGACCTCCTTCTTTAATTCAAGATATAGTTTTGTAACTCATCGTCTTGAACTGTCAGCCAACCCCTTCCATGCCCCCTGGGGTGTTCCTCAATGGCAGGGCAAGTCTCAGCCCAGATGCACCCCACAAAAAAAAAAAAAAAAAACTCAAGGAGCATCTGTGACTCCAAGATGGCACTGTTGGAGACCTAACAATTGGGTAGTTGCATCTGGAGAACCAAACACAGCATCACACCCTGTGGCCAGGCTTTAGGACCCTCCCTTTCAATCTTCTACCCCAGATATTCCCCAGCCACCCCTGGAGCCCTGGGCTTAGAAGTAATTTCCCACAGCATGTGACACCCAGCTCCCCTCCCATTCCCCAGTCTTATCTTCCACCTAGTTCATCTTTGCTGAGGTCATTAACCCAAAGGTTTTAGTACAGCCCATTTTCCATGCCTCCTCAGTGGAAATAGTTGATAGGAGTGAACCAACAGAACATCACAGGAAGGACTCATCTGGGCAGATTGAAGGTGCTTATTCAGCTCCATGTGGACATGATTTGAGGAAGGAGGGAGAGGTGTGAACCAGCTCCAGAGGGCTGGAAAAAGGGACAGAGTGGCAGAAGAGGCTCTATTCCAAGAGCCAAGGAAATCCAATGTAAAAACAGTCACCAGTGAGTACTTCCTACACATCAGGAAACATCCAGATGATTGATCTCCCTCAGGGACAAAACTCTATCCAGTGTTGCTGGTGGGACAATGATGATGATAGACAAGAGGTTAGAGGGGCAGTGTTACACATGCAGGGCCTATGCAACCTGACATGTGAAGAGCAAATTTAGATTGGGTGTCAGATTAGACCCCATCAAGAAGGAATCCTGTGGGTAGGAATGGAAAGGAAGTGGGTGTCCCAAGGTCAGAGCATGCCCAGGCTGTGAAAAGAGAGAATAAGCCACTTGGACCCACTTGGGGTAGGCAAGAGGGAAGGGATGGAAGAAACAGGTGCAGCTGCTTGGCCAGGCCCAGTGATGCCACAGGATCCACCATTCCTCTTCTAGTTTTTTATCTGACAGAAATTAAAGCATATGCACCACCAACTTTGAGTGTGTTCCTGAAGGCTCATAGCAGCTTTATCTGCAATGCACAAAGCAGAACCAACCCCAATATCCATCAATAGGGAGTACATGAACCAACTGTGGCCCATCCATATCATGGAACCCCTCAGCAATAAAGAGGAATGGATTGTGGATAATGTCACATCAATGCATATCCAAACAACTATGCCAAGCTAAGGACACCAGACAAAAGGAAACAGAGGGAGAGAGAGTAAAGCTGTGTGATTCCATTCCAATTGGATGAAATTCTAGAAAATACACATGAATCCACAGTGACAGAATGCACATCAGAGATCCTTGAGGATGGGGACAGAGGGAGGTGGGGGACAGAGAATGGCAGGTGGGAATTCTGCAGTTGGTGGTTGTGCTCATTACCTTAGCCTTGGCTTCAGAAGTGGAAACATGTCAACACATCAAACCATAACAACTGTAGCATCTAAAACTATGAAGCTTATAGTGTCAATTATGCCTCAAAGAAGCTGTGTTTAAGCAGAAGGAAACAAGCTTATCACTTGGAGTGAGTGTGGGCAGGAATCTTTGGAGTATGAAGAGGGAGCAGAAGGAATGAAATGGCCACATGGAGAGGGAATAGCACACAAATGGGTGTGTGGATGGGAGTCCAAGAGTGGTTCATGGTGACAAGAGTAAGGGTGACTACAGGCAAGTAGTGTGGTTTTTCTCACAATGTGGTTCCTTAATCAAGCAGAGCTTGTGATTTGGGGGACAGATTCTGTCCTCCATGGGCACTACCCAGTCCACAGGGATTTCAGCTCCACAATGGGGAGACCCCTGCTCCCAGGGGATGCAGTCCCTGTGAGGACACATTGGGGCATCCACTGGAGGATGGGAGAGGGAGGAACCTACACTAGGCTAACTTGACACACACTCAGCCCTCAGTGCCCCTATCCTCTGTCTCTCCTGTCTTCTGCCATGTCCCCCAGCCCTGGTGAGTTTGGTCATCTTTTCATTTCCATAAACCCACAAGGAAAGTCCAACCTGCCTGGTATGTGGATCAGGCTGTCCCCTCTTAGACCCTTAATCCCCAGCTCTGTCACCTCTAGAGTCATTAGAGGCCTAGGGCTCTGCAGTGATTACATTTGGGGGAAGATGAAATCCAGAGGCTGCAGTGGGGTCTGCATCACCAGATAGCCCCCTACCTGTATGTCTGCTTGTCCACAGATGGTGCCTGGACCCTCTTCCAGATACAAGCTCCAGGTGTTCCCCCAGGGTGGGTCAGTGAATCTTGCATGCAAAGAAATTGCACCACCCACTGCCAGGATGAAGGAACACAGGCTCTGTGGACACAAGCAGGAGCTCATAGCAGAGAGTCAGGTGGCAGCATGGATGTTCATGAGTGCTCAGCCAAGGGCAACAGCCTCACCAAGGGCACCAGCCTCAGCCCTGCTGGGGCCTCATATCTCTGAGAAAGCATGGTCACACTAGCAATCTACAGCACTTTTCTGCTCTGTTGGTCTTTGCTTCCAGAGTCCAAAACAATGTCAGATTTTGCTGTCTTAAAATTTTGATTTGGTGGCCTGCAGCTGAGAAGCAGCAGTGGGAATGGCCATGGCAGTGCATGCACTGGGCCATCCCTCACTGGGGTTCTCATCAAAGGACATGGATGAAACTGAAAGCTACCAGCCTGTGATGACAAGCAGCCAATATTTTAAAGAAGCAGTAAGAAAATGCCAAAATTCAGCACAGAATTCTGGAGGAAGTGATTCTTCTAGGTTTTCCAGGAAAAGCTTCAAACTGGATTACAGATTAGAGGAATATATAGCTAAATCAAAAAGGAAAAGATGGGAGCTTTGTTAACCCTTGGCCAACTTGGAGAAATCCCTCTAATCCAAATGCCCTCAGATTGTTGATTATAGAAAAAGATCACAGCAATATTCCACATTCCAAAGTGGAACTTGATAAAGAACCCTCAGTGCTTAAGCCCTATTTAAGCAATGACTCTGAAGAAGCTGGAGTGAAGGAAGCTGGCTTAAAAGTCACATGGCTGGGACATGCAACAGTAATGGTAGAAATGGATGAGCTCATAATTCTCATGGATCCCATTTTTAGCCATCATGCTTCACCACCACAGTACATGGGTCCAAAATGCTTTTATCATCCTCCATGCACAATAAGCAAGCTGCCTCCAATAGATGTGGTCCTTATCAGTCAAAACCACTGTGATCACCTGGACTACAGTTCTGTCATTGCTCTGAATGAGTGATTCAGTAATGAGTTGAGATGATTTGTGCCTTTGGGTCTCCTTGACTGGATGCAGAAATACAGCTGAGAGAATATGATTGAGCTGTACCAGTGGGAGGAGAATTGTGTCTCCAGACATGATAAGGTCACCTTTGTCTATCCACCATCCCAGCACTGCTGCAAGAAGACTCTAATGGATGACAATAGGGTTCTGTGGGGCAGCTGGTATGTCTTGAGACCTTGGAATAGCTTCTTTTTTTGCAGGAGATACTGGTTATTGCCCTGCTTTTGAAGAGATAGGAAAAAGATTTGGACCTTTTGGCCTTGCAGCTATTCTTATTGGAGGTTATGAACCCAGGTGGTTTATGAAATGGCAGAACATAGACCCAGAAGAAGCTGTAAGGATTCACACTGATGTTCAAGCAGAGAAATCTGTGGCAATTCACTGGGGAAATTTTGTCTTAGCAAATGAGCACTACTTAGACGCTCCAGTGAAACTGCATGAAGCTCTAGGAAGATACAGACTTATGACTGAAGATTTTTTTGTCTTGAAGCATGGAGAATCAAGATACCAAAATAGTGATGATAAAAACCTTGAATATATAAGAGTACAAGGGCTTTAAATGAAAAAGGCTTCCTCTAATCTGAATTTGAAAAGCAAATGAAAAAACTAAGAAGTTCATCAATATTATGTGTATACATTTGAAACAACCTCAGCAAGTTTGTGTTTTAAGTCTTGTGTAATAACTTGCTTACTAATAGGATTGACAGTTAATATAAATGATGGAAGAAGGTAGGTGGGTCATTTAAATAGTTACTGAGCTCATGTGGATTTTACATCTCATTTTCATGGTATAAGAATAGACATTTCTTTACTAGAGCATTCTATGATAATGGTAGGATTTTCTGAGGAAATGAAAAACTGATTTTAAAGACTCATTGCTATTCTTCTATTCTTCAGGGCCTTGCACAAGATGAATCAAGAGTGTCTACTTAGTTTTTATTTCAGAGGCCTGCATTTGAATAAAAATATATTTCTTATTTTCACATTATAGTGATTGACTACCACAGTCTTACAGACATAGCAGTCCTTGCTCTGTCAAGACAAGCATATATCCCAAATGTTAAGTATTTTTTAAGCATGAAAAACAGGAGTTTGGGTGAGTTACAATTTTTAAAGTTCTACAAATTTTTTATAAGAGAAGAACTCTCTATTTTAGTGCATGTCTACAATTGCCAAGTTAAAAGCCTTCATAGTTGCACAGAGAAAGGGAGGGGTATGGTTTTGAGAACATGATATATGAATTTTTCAATTTTTATTCTAAAAGTCAGACCTTCTAAGCACAAATGTAGCTACAGGGAAATAATTATTTTACAAATATAAATGCAAGTCTTAAATGTTAATAGACCATACATTTTGAATTTTATCTCCATTTTTTTCTATACTCATATTTTTTGGCTTTCTTTAGCCCATTTTTAAAGATACATATAAATGTATTTTATGAATTGAAAAAAATTTGCTTTGTCACAGGTATCATTATGGAAAATTGCAGACCTCACACCAATACTGGGTCTCAGGGACTAAACCTCAGATTTTGTGCACCTCCACCCCATCACCCATTAGGAACCCAAGACATCACAAGCCACAATTGTGGCTGGTTCCTTATGTGGCTGGGATGTTGGCCCTTTGTCCTTTTCATTTTACCTGTCACTTTGGGTTTCACCTTTCACCTTTACATCTGCACATTAGGTTTTATCTTGTCCTCATTAAGGTAGAAGGTGTGACTACTTTACCTTGCTCTGCCCACTTTCTCTCTATCTAAAATATTTTGGAGAGTATCTTTCATTGCTAAAGACAAGCTGCCATGGATGTAAAAATCTCTGTGTGGACAGAAATGTAGGAGAGAAGCAAGTTGAGATTGGAGGTTCATTTATGCCCTGAGTCTACAAAGTTTTCTTGTAAGAAAAAAGACAAAATTACATCCCGTCATCTCAGATGCAAAATAACTTTTGCCTGGCCAGGCCCCTAACCCTTTCTCCTCCCTATATGGAACTCACATCCACAGAGCAACAACTTAAACCTGGTGGCCAGCTGTGCAGGACACTCTGATCAAACAAAACTCTGTGGTCATTTGGCCCATGACTCTAACTTTCCTTTCCTCCGTTTCCTCCTCCCTGGAAACTTTCAAAGCCCTCTCAGGTAAAAGAAATGCTGTTTAAGTGCTAATATGACCATGTCTGGTTCAAACACATAGAAGAATGTGTTAGATCTTCTCCCTCCAAGAAGAAGAGAAGTAAGTAGCTATGGGCCCAGAACAGTGAAGTTGTGTAATGTCAGTAGTGAGGTGATCAGCAGGTGTGAAAGGTCCAAAGTTCTGCAGACTCAGGAAGCAGATAGAAGGCCCATGTCTGACAGGCATCTGATGTAAAGCTGAGGAACAGGTAGGGGGCATGGTGGCAAAAGAGCAGGGTAAATGGCTGTGATAGTTTGCAGCTCTGTACCACAGAAAAACATGTTCTTAAATTTAATTCATACTGTCAACATTTTGATGAGCTTACTTCAGTTAGGGTGTAACCCAGTCAAAAAGGGAGGTGTTTTAATCCTATTACTGAAGGGCTTAGAGGGAAAGTCACAGAGGTAGAGAAGGCTAAATGGGGCAGCCAGAAGCTGAAAGTCAATGGAAGCTGGAGTAGACAGAAGCCAAGAGAGGCCACCAGGTCAATATCATGTGACCAAAAATTCAAGACCATGGATCATCAGCAGCCAGCCCCACACATCACAGTCCTCTGTGAGAAAGCATCACCTTGATGGCAACTTGATTTTGGACTTCTCCTAGACTCAAAACCATGAGCCAATAAATTCTCTTTGTTTAAGCCAGTTGCTTGGAATTTGCTTTGGCAGCTAGGAGACCTAAAATTCTGGCCGAGTGTCTGTATGGAGTCAGCAGCAACCCATGGGCAGAGAATTCTAGAAACTTGGAGAGAATGATCTTTGAAGACCAAGGAAGGTAGCAAATTACATTTTCTGGTCCATGACATGAAGACCAGCTCCCTCATCCCAACCTGAAATCTACATTGACTATCCTCATTCACAGACATGGGCCCCATGCCAACCACACTGTTTAAAAGGGACAAGCACATGTGTATCTTCAATGGTGAAAGAAAGCAGCCAGTTGGAAGACAAACATGGAAAGACTAAAAATCACTTCTGGAGGAACCTCATCCTCTTTCTGTCTGTGCATCCTACTTTATACAAAGCAGGGACAGAATTCAATCTCAAAAGGACCCTTTTGGACAGTGAAGAATATTTTTAAAAATTTCAAATTAACATCCTCAGAGAAACACAAGACGATACTGTAGCCATAAGAAGGTAATGCATTCATTTCCTGGCTGTTGAGTAAATAAACAAATAGAAGGTTGGCTTAACATCAGAAATTTTTTGGCTCATAGTTTCAGAGCCTAGAAGACTTGCTTCCTTCCAGGGTTGGTATCTTTTGGCTGGCCAGCAATCTTTGTGGTTCTTTGGCTTTTCTGTCACATGGTAATGCATATGGCAGGATCTTCTTTCTCTTCCAAATTCCATTAACTTCCAGCTTCTGGATGCTCCCCTAGGCATCTCTATCCATCTCCATTTCCATTATTAATAAGGACTTTCAGACATATAGGATTAAGGACCACTTTCGTTCACTTTGGGCACATCTTAAATAATAACAGGTTCCAAGGTTCTATTTATATTTAAGTGGGTTCACACCCACAGGACCAGGGGTTGGGACCTGGACATTCCTTTTGTGAGGGACATGAGTCAATCTCCAAATGTAACATGGTCTATTAGAAGGAAAAGCCAGAGATCAGGAGAAAGCTTGTAGAATTTAATAACTTCAAGATAAATAATTCAATGGAAGAATGAATGACAGAGTTTAGGCTCCCCATGTGTGGCCAAGACTTCAGGGGCTCTGTACCTGGCCTGGTGCCTTTTCTTTCTGAGGTAGAAGGACACAGCTCAGAGAAGAACTAGGATAGTGTGAAGCAATCAGGTGCTGAGATAGAGGGGCCTCCTTTTCTTTCAGTGTGGAGTGCCTGCCCCTCCTGCCCCCATCCCACACCCACTCTTGCCACTTGCATGGAATTTCCAACCTGCTGGGCTCACAGCTATCCAAGGGCTTCTCTCCTGGGGTGAACCCTTGTTTGGTGTCTATTCTCCCTCATTGTAAGCACTCAGGTCCTACACACAAGAGATGTTTAATGTGCATCCACTGAAGCCACATGGTTGGCAAAGTTTTAGCTCCACATGGCAAAACAAAGCCTCTGTGTATGCAGACTGTCCAGTTGGGACAGGGCTGCCCATCAGACAATGAGCTACTGGGTGGGGAACACTCAGGAGACCTGGGGCAGTCACCATAGGGAAGACCCATGGGGAAAGCATCCAGGGGGAGAGGCAGCCTGGGGTGAGAATTCATGGGGGGGTGCACCCAAAGGGGAGCACCCCTGGGAAGAGAAGCAGCCTGGGGGGAAACATCCTGGACTTTGGACTCTTGGTAGGGACCCCCCAGGGAAGTACCAGCCAAGTGGGGTAAGCAAACTAGGGTGATGAACATTCTGAGGGAGAAGCAGGTTTGAGGGAAATGTCCTGGGGGAGAAGCATTGTGGGGGAGGGGAGTGTCATAGAGGAAATATCCAGTTGAGGAGTACTCTAGTGGGGAAACTGCTAAGGAGAACATGCTGGGGGTGAAATTTGGGGGCAAGAATGCTAGGGAGAGCATTGTGGGGGTGTGGGTTTTAGGAGGTATACTCTGGGGGATTTATAGAGGTGGGTGCATGCTAATGAGATCAGTTGGTGAGGAAGCATTCTATGGCAGACCACTGGTGGGAGAGCATTCTAGGTGGCAGCAGCTGGTTAGGTGGGGTGGAGAACCCCAGAGAGTGGACAGCCTGGGGGAAGCAGCCCTGCCCTCTGCTCTCACCCTCTGGCCCTTGTTGGGCCTGCTACACACACTCAAGGCAAGATCCTGCAGCTTCTGTGAAGCTCTCTGGGAAATTACCAGCTCTTTAGACACTGCACAGAGGGAAGAGTGTGGTGGGTGCCTGGACAAGAACAGTGAGGAGGAAGGTTATGAGAACAGGGACACCCAAGTCTGCTCTCTCCTCAGGGGCACCCTCCAGGAAGCAACCCTCATGCTCCCCCATCCCCACAATTGCCTCTGTGTCCTCAATCTGAAAAGGGGCTACCAGCTCCCTCCCTGTAAACCCAGAAGGTCCACAGGTGCCTGACCCACCTGCAGACCCCAGGTGTTCTGGTTGGCTAATGCTTCCATTAGGCATAATAATTAGTTTTTTATAAATAAATAAGTATTTATAAATAAATAGGTTTCTATAAAGGGGGTTTATTTGGTTACAAAGTTAAATTCCTAAGACCATAAAAGTGTCCAAAGACATCAACAGTAGGGTACTATGCTGGTTTGGATGTATTATATCCTGCCAAAAGCCATATTCTTTGATACAATCTTGTGGGAGCAGACATATTTGTGTTGATTAGATTGGAATCCTTTGAGTGTTTCCATGGAGATGTGAATCAATTATGAGTGAAATGTTTGATGGGATAATTTCCATGGAGGCATTACCCCACCCATTCAGGGTGGGTGTTATTTGTATCACTGGAGACATATAAAGGAGTTCACAGAAGAAGGACCTCAGAGCAGCTAAGAGTGACATTCTAGAGAACAGCTGCAGCTAAGAGAGGACAAAATGCCACAAGAACAACATTTTGGAGAGTGCCATTTTGAAACACCACATGGGAGCAAGCAGATGTGAGCCAAGTGCATTCTGAGCTAACAGAGGTTTTCTGGATGCCAATGGCCATCCTTCAGTGAATGTACCCTATTGTAGATATCTTATCTTGGACACTTTATGGCCTCAAGACTGTAAAGTGCAACCAAATAAACCCCTTTTATCAAAGCTAATCCATTCCTGGTATTTTGCATTCTGGCAGCATCAGCAAACCTGAACAGGTACCATCTGGAAAACCTCTGTCAGCCAGGGAGGCACAGTTATGTGGCTGGCATCTGCTCTGGAATTCTGGTTTCAGATGGCTTTCTCTGAGGGTGTTTCTCTCTAGGTATCTGGGGGTATTCTCTTAGTTTCTCCCAGGCAAACACCAGACTAGCAAAAGTCTACTTTCAATGGCCATCTCCAAAGCGTCTCTCTTGGCTGCAGCACTGAGCTCCTTCTGTCTGAGCTCTTATAGGGATCCAGTAAACTAATCAAGACCCACAATGAATGGGTGGGGCCACAGCTCCATGGAATAATCTCTAATCAAATGTATTACCCACCATTGAGTGAATCACATCTCCATGGATACAAACTAATCCAAAGATTCCAACCTAATTAACACTAATATGTCTGCTCCCACAAGATTGCATTAAAGAACATGGTGTTTGTGGGCACATAACACATCCAAATTGGCACAACAGGTCAGGGTCACAGGTGTAGGGCAAAAACAGAGCTCCTGACCTCCACATGGCCCACTCTTGAGCCTGACTTTTTCCATGGGTGGACCCAGGAACTTGTGCACCATCCACCACCACAAGCTTGACAGGCAAATCTGTTTTGTAGAGGGCTTTTTGGATGTGTGGCTAAGGGATCAGCTGTCAATTATTCAGTCACTCTTCTCCTGGGGGAACCACCTCTCTTAGTTACCCCAGAAGTAGGAGTTCCCAAAGGCAGGAACACCTCTCCTAGTGACCCCAGTGTTGGGAGTCCCTGACACCTATCCTAATGACCCCAGTGGTGTCAAACAACCTCACTGAGGCCTAAACTGCATGTCATATATCACAAAACAAAAGGGAGCTCCATTCTCCCTTCTCAAAACCTGTCCCCAGTGACTGGGGACATAGCTTGGCAAGCAGCCCTGCACCAGGAGCCACCTGCTCCTCATCTAGGACTGGAGGGCATACCAGTGTGCCAAACCCAGTGCATGGCCTGTAATCCTGTGGTCCATGAGCTAAGAACAGCTTTTACACTTTTTAAGGGCTGTAATCCACCCCACATGCACATACACACACACAGACAGACTGTATGTGGCTCCTGCTCCCTGCCCTTAACTGGGATGCTGTGCCATCTCTGCTCCAGTATACCCAGCCCCTACTATGCCCTGTTCTTGACACTCTGTGTGGCTTGCACCAAGTCCCAGATGCAGACAAACCTGTGCAGACCACCTATTTAGAGCAGCACACACAGCAAAGACTCCACACATCCCTGGCCCTATTCTGAATGTGTGGTCTGCATGGAACTTCTCATGGTGAGTCCTGCCATCAGCCTCTGCTTCCTTGTCTAGTGTCCTTGCCCTACATCTGGAAGGCAGCTCTGGGGAGGCAGGGCCTAGTCTGGAGCTTGGCCCTTCTAAAAGCCCTGGCAGGCAGGGGACTCTCATGACATGAGATGAGCTTCACACCATCTGGCCCCAGATCATTCACCTGGCTGAGGCTTACATTTTAGGTGGCAGCACCTGCATGGAGAGACTTGACCCTTGAGACCTCCAGGCTGAGTAATGCAATAGTACCACAGGGTATTGGTTGGAACTGTGCAAGATCATTGTCTTGGGCAATAAAAGGAATCATCTCCCCTTTCTCCAGTAAGCAGTGTTTGTTTACCAGACACTGCAATGTTGGAACCCTCTTCCCTTGGGCTGCTCTGAAGCTCAGAGCAAGACCTGCAGCCCTATACTAGTGGGTGGGAAGGTCCAAAATTAAATGCAGAGCTCCTAGGTCTGAGTGTCTGTGCCAGAGTCCTGGCTGTGCAGCCTTCTCATGTGTGATACTGGGAGGGGCATAGCTTGTGCATCAGTTTCCTCCCCTGTCACTGTTTATGATGACAATGAGGATACCACCCCTCATGGATTTGGTGCTGATCATGTGCCAGGCCCTCATCTCACCATTCTGCCTCCATGTCACCAAGTTACCAACACCCTGCCCTTCTCCCACCTCAGAGGACCTGGGGCTACAATCAGAGCACTGGGAAGGAGACCCAGGGCCACTGGTGAGCACAGCTGTTGGGATTAGGTACCCTGTGAAATGTGGGCTGGGCACCTCCCACCTGCCCTTCTAATCCCCTGTCTGTGATAAGCCAGAGACCTTGGCCCCAGGGAGAGAGGAAAGAGGAGAAGACGGAGGAGAGGAGTCTCATTTCCTTCAGGGCCACTTGCTGGGAGCAGGGGCCAAGGGTCTCCATGGTGGTAAATCCTGCCACAGATACACTTCCATCTGCAGATGGAGACTCTCCCACATCTGGTGATGGCCCCTCTCTTTCTCTGAGGCAGGGACAGCTGCATCCTCTACTGTGCCAGCCTGAATGACACACTCCACTACCAATGGTCCCCAGTCCCCAGCCACCCTACCCAGGGGACATCCCTTTGCATTCACATTACCTGAAAGAGCATGTGAGGAAGTTACCCAATTGTTGATGCATTACCTTGGACACTTTATGGCCTTAAGACCATAACTGGGGGGAGAACCTAAGCGGCAGCTAGGAGAGACAGGGCAAAAAAAACACCTCCATGAAAAATACTAGAGAAAGGCCAGAAAGTGACCCAGAACATCAGTTCCAGTGATGCACCAGCTGGACAAGGTCTATTAAATTCACAGGGACCATGCACTTGGTGAAACCAGGGTTCTGCAATCTGAAACAACTAAGCAAGCCACTGAATATCTGGCAGCCATGCTACAGTGTGGGGAAACCATGGGTTGGCATTTGGAGGAGTACTGGTTCTTTAAAAAAAAAAACAAAAGCAGCTGCAGATATGGCAGTGAGAACCACACAGTGAAGCATTGCAGGAAAATGCTGTGCAAACACCTCAATATCTGGCATGGAAGATAGCCTTTTGCACACCTGCTGCTAATTGTCTCAAAGCAAGGGAGGCAGAGGTGAGCCAAAAGGTGAAAATAACCACACCCCTTGCAGCCATCTTCCTGGTAGGCTGGGAATGATCTTGCTTGGCACCAGCACCACAGCCCAGAGCTGTGCCAAAAAACTCAGTGTGACAGGAAGTGTTTCCAGGAACATGTGCACACACTACAACATCAGGCATGGACAATAGCCTTTTGTGCACTCACAGCTAATTGTCCCAGAGCAGGGAAGGCAGAGCTGTGTGAAAAGGGGGAAATTAACACTCCCCATACAGCCATCCTTACAGTAGGCTGGGAATGCACCTACCTGGCCCGGCAGCCCAGAACTTTCCTTGAGGGATGGCACACACTTGTGATGTAGAAAAACCTTACCTCAGCAGAGACCCTAGAATGGCACAGTTTGGAAGAAGGACCCACTTGGAAATCCCAGGGACCAAACCCCAATAACAAGGACTTGTGTGTCAGTGGCAGAGACTATCTGTGCAGAGAATGAAATGAAGGTTTAGCATCTTGCATCAGCCTTAAGTCTCCAGGAACACTGGGGAGATTTGATTATTAAAGCTGCCCTCCCTTCCTAACTACTCAGACACATACCCCACATTCAGGGCAGACAGCACCAACAACACACCCAAACTTGGTGCACCAATTGGACCACACAACAATCAGACCACCACACACCACAAAGACAAAGTTGGGGACAACTGACTTGAGGGGAATATGTGACTCAAAGATGCCATCTGCTGGTTAGAGAAAGTGGACTCCATGAAGCTGGAGATCAGATAAATTAGAGATTAGCATTTGAATAATTCTACATATTCTAAAGGAACCCTATCAAGTAAAGCAAATGCCAAGAGGCCAAAAGCAACAGAAAATTTTCAAGCATATGAAAAGACCAGATGATATGGATAAACCAAACCCAAACACCCAAATCAAAAGATCAGAGGAGACACAGTACTCAGGGAAATTAATCAGAGGACTAAAGACTGAGAGCATGACAAAGGATATAAAGGACATGAAGAAGAAGAGCATGGTACAGGACATAAAGGACATGAAGAAGACCCTAGAAGAACATAAAGAAGAAACTGCAAGAGCAAATTAAAAAAAAAAAAAAAAGATGATCTTATGGAAATAAAAGAAACCATTGACAAAATTAAAAAGATTCTGGATACTCATACTACAAGACTAGAGGAAGCTGAACAATGAATCAATGACCTTGAAGACCACAGAACAGAAAATGAAAAAACAAAAGAAAGAAAGGGGAAAAATTTCAAAAAGTCAAAATGGACCTCAGGGATATGATAGATAAAATAAAACATCCAAATATAAGACTCAACCGTGTCCCCAGAAGGGGAAGAGAAGGGTAAAGGTCTAGAAAGAGTATTCAAAGAAATTGTTGGGGAAAACTTCCCAAACCTTCTAAACAGCATGAATTCACAAAGCACAAATGCCCAGCAAACACCAAATAGAATAAATCCAAATAAACCCACTCCAAGACATATTCTGATCAGACTGTCAAATACAGAAGAGAAGGAAAAAGTTCTGAAAGCAGCAAGAGAACAGAAATTCACCACATACAAAGAAAACAACATAAGACTAAGTAGTGACTACTCACTGGTCAACATGGAGGTGAGAAGGCAGTGGCATGATGTGTTAAAAATTCTGAGAGAGGAATTTCCAACCAAGAATACTTTATCCAGCAAAGCTCTCCTTCAAATTTGAGGAAGAGTTTAAATTTTTCAAAGACAAACAAATGCTGAGAGATTTTCTAATAAAAGACATGCCCTACTTCAGATACTAAAGGGAGCCCTACTGACAGAGAAACAAAGAAAGGAGAGAGAGATACAGAGAAAGGTTCAGAACTGAAGAGATTCAATATTGGTTCATTAAAGGACAATAAGAGAGAGAGGAAAAAAATATATCTGACGAACATAAACCAAAGGATAGCATGGCTGATTCAAGAAATGACTTCACAGTAATAATGTTGAATGTAAATAGATTAAACTCCCCAATTAAAAGATATAGATTGGCAGAATGGATCAAAAATATGAACCATCAATATGTTTCATGCAAGAGACTCATCTTAGACACAGGGACACAAAGAAATTGAAAGTGAAAGGATGGAAAAAATATTTCATGAAAGCTACAGTCTAAAGAAAGCAGGAGTAGCAATATTAATCTCAGATAAAATAGACTTTAAATGCAGGGATGTTATGAGAGACAAAGAAGGTCACTACATATATATTTTTCATGGTAGGCTGATCCACTTTTTTCTTTGAATGTGAATCACCATTATGTCAGAGCAACCCTACTAGGACATTGTATGTATGACCTACATAGGCTCTAGGGAATATTCAATAGTTCAGAAAAAATTGTGATTGCCTGCAGACGGCTGTAAATTTCTTTGGCAAATTTGGAAATAAAGAGCACTTCAGAAAGTGATCTTTAGCATAAACTTTATTGAGTAATTGCAAATTAAATTTTTTTCTATAGTCTTGAAATTTGAAGGATGCCTTGACTGCATAAACAATCTCACTTTCTTTACCAGAGTTTAATTAAAAATGTTGCTCATTGCTGTCTTGTTTTGATTTTTCCTGTGGAAAAAGAATCTTAAACTATCCTGATTTCATTCTTTTTTGGGGGGAGCAGAAGCCCAGCTTAGATCAGCCTTATATGGATATTTTATAATTGTATATTCATTTAACAATATCTTACTTGAATAATTCTTGCATATCTTTAAATGTTTACTTAATAATTTTTAATTTCTGTTGGATGGTTTTCTGATTCATTCCCTCTGTTTCACCATTCATCTTTTGAGAAGTATCTTCACCTCTAATAAATCAATTCTTACTTTTTCACCTCTTATTAAAGTAGTTTTATACAAATTTCAGTTGTCAATTTTTAAGATATTTAAATATTTCTAAAATTTTACTTGGACCAGAAATAAGACATTTTTATCTTGGTGTGAGGTATTAGAAGACTTCTTGTCTGTGCCTAAGTGAGAGGCCCAGAGAAGGTGGGGGAGAAATATGCTCCTTTCAGATGATGTATGAGAATTCCTGATGTCTCTGTTGAGATTCTCAGGTTCCTCTTCCACAGCCATTTGTTTTTTGAACCTCAGTCCCTATTCTCCATGTCTCACTTTTCTCATCTATAAAATGAGGAAAGATGTTAATTCTATAAATCTGTTTATCTTCCAGGGATGCTGTGAGAGTAAAAATTAAATGACATTGTGTTTATGAAGACTCTTGGTATAAGTACCATATAAATGCAAAGGATTATTCAGTTACTAAGGAATAGATAAAACAATTATGTTGATCCATTGATGGAAATCTTAGTCAAGGCTCTTGGATGTCTTGGGCTACCCACTCTGAATCACTCAGTGAGTGCTGGTCCACTAAATTTAAGTTGGTGTTTAGAGTCACCCTCATTTAATAGTACCAGTTCACAGAACCCTGTCCTACACTGTAGAACTCATAACTTGATTGGCTAAATCCAGTGAATGGATAGATTCTGTCTGGGCCAGGTGATCACCTTTGGTCTGATTGTAAGTGGCAAGAAGGATAATGTCTGAGGACTGCTGAGAAGTTGCCACACATTTGCCTACCCCACATCCACCTGAAGGAGAGGCTGCTCAAGGCACACATCCTGTTGACTGCCATTCTCAGCTTCTCCTTGGGGTTATAAGGGTGTTCTAATAGTGTTCAGGCCTCCTCCCCATTCTGTCTCACCTTCACTTGGATGTCCAGTTAGTGGGTAGCTGATGAAGGTATGTCATGGCTCGTTGTTGTCTCCAGAGCATCCCCATTCTGGCAGTGACTAGATAATTATTGCCTTATTGAGAAGATTTTAAAAGGAAAAGGTGGAATTATCATTAATTATCTGATGCAACATACATAACCAAGACTACCCTAGGCAAAGTGGGATAGTTGGTCATCCTAGATGTACAGGAACATTGTATCATCCTTTGTCCTCTGACTCACCTAACCACCATAACATCTGGCCACAGTTTTCCAAATAACCAGCCCATGTATTTGAAAGTAATCAGAGTCTTTGCCTGGGACATTGTGTGCCAGTTTGGATATATTATGTCCCCTAGAAAAAGCCATGTTCTTTAATACAATCTTGTGGGGCAGATTTATTAGTCTGCTGATATTGTGGAAATGTTTGATTAAATTATTTTCATGGAGATATGGACCCCACCCATTCAGGGTGGGTCTTAATTAGATCACTGATTTTGTATAAGAGAGCTCACAGACAGAAGGAACTCAGAGCAGCTGAGAGAGACTTGGAGAGATGCTTGGGAGCTGAAAGATGCTCAGAGATGCTTGGAGTTGCAGACAGAAGGACATTTGGAGAGTCCAAGATAAGAGCTGAGAAAGAAGCTGAAACACAACCTGGAACCAGAAGACACCAGCCACATACCTTCCCAGATGACAGAGGTCCTCTGGATGCCATCAGCCTTTCTTCAGTGAAGAGATCCTCTTGTTGATGCCTTAGTTTTGAACTTTTATGTCTGTAGAACTGTAAATTTGTAGCCATGTAAACCTTTAAAAAAGCCAATTCATTTCTGGTACATCTAATGTAGAGGTACATCATAGGGCTCTGATCAGGTTAAATAACAACATATATCAGGGACTGGAACAGTTTGAAAAGATACAGTTCAAGGATTTCCATTGCAATAGCAAAATTCTGGAAGTGATCTAAACATCTATCACTGGTTATATAAAACAAGGGACTGCCATGCATTGGATTATGTTACAGCTGTTATAATGATTGGTTAGATCTGTGATACCTATATGTTCTACAACATAACCAGTTGTCTAGGATGGTCCTGGTTTATGTATGTTGTCCTGGCATAAGAAATATCACACAGTTTTAGTCTTAAAAATATCCTGGTTTGGACTCATGCTATATGCTTATGACTATTATGTCTATATGTATGGATACAGAGTTGTCTGTAAGATAATTTAATTTAGGAATTGGATAACAATAATTTAAGAAAAGTATAAATACCTCAAATAGGATGTACAATTAGACAATGGCACAGCCTTGTCTGTAAATGGCCTGTCCATTTAGGTGATGAAAGTATTCTGTATGACACGGTAATTATACATCAATGACACTAAACATTTGTCAAAACCTATTAAACTTCATATATGTTGAAACACAATATGTGCTTATTAAAAAAAATATTTAGGAGGTCAAGGAAATCCAAGGATGCAATGCAGAATGAAACAATCTAACTGTACAATTGTATGAAATGACCTGATGAAAGGGGATGGGTATTCTAGTTTGATAAAGCCACCAGAATGCAAAATACCTGAAATGGATTGTCCTCTATAAAGTGGATTTATTAGGTTACAAATTTACCATTCTTATGCCTCAAAAGTGTCCAAATTAAGGCATCAACAAGAGTATATCTTCACTGAGGAAAGGCTGATGGCTTCTGGAACACCTCTGTTAGCCTGGAAGGCACATGGATGGTGACTGCAGGTCCTTTACTCCCAGGTTGCATTGCTTTCAGCTTCTTATTCCAGTGGCATCCTCTTTAAGTGTCTGTGGGTTCTCACTTGGCTTCCTGGGAGCAAACTCTGGGCTTCATTTCTTGGCTAAGCAACTCCAAAAGTTTGGTTTCAACAGCTGTCTCCAAAATGTTTCTGGGGTGTTTTCTCTCTAAGCATCTCTCTCTCAGCTCCTGTGTATCCTTGCTTGTTCTCCCAGGGTGTTTCTCTATAAGCATGTCAGGGTCCCCTGTTAGATTCTCTGTGGCAAACTCTGGCTTCACTCTTAGCTTAGCATTTCCAAACATCTTTCTGTCTGCATCACCAAGTGTCTGGGTCTGTGGCAGCTTCTGAGCTCTTAAGGATCTCAGTAAACCAATCAAGACCCACCTTGAATGTGCAGGGTCACACCTGCAGGGAAATATTCTAATCAGAAGGTCTCACCCACAGTTGGAAACAACTAATCAAAAGATCCCACCAATAATAAGTCTGCAGCAACAAGATAGGATTAAAAGAACATGGCTTTTGTGAGTGATATCATAGATTCAAGTGAGCACAATGGGGTAATTTTCACTTTGGAAATTATTGGAGTCTGTAAAAATAAAGGCCAATGAAACTGTACACAACAATGTAGTCTCCTTGATTGGGTCATTTCCTACAAAGATGTGGCTCAAAATTTCTGGCACTGCTGTACTTATATATTGAAATTGAACAATGAAGACACTGTATGATAGATGGGCAGAATCAGTTTTTTCCTGCTGTGATGAATTACAAACAAGCAGGGGGAAAGGATATGATGATCCATGTGGTGATGGTTTAGAGTTGGAGACATCTGTGTGAACTCATATTTAGCTTGATAAAGTTAAAGGTGGTTACATGCACAAGTATTTATGGATGAGTTATATACACAGGAGTATACACAAATGTATTTCCTTGCACTGTCAAATGATAGGGCTTACAAGCAACAACATGCCAGTAGCAACAGTCACACCAACCTCATAGGTACTGGCTTCTGATAATGTTTTACAATAAAATGATCTGAAGTGTTCTAGAGAACTTTCTGGTGCTAACACTGAGGAAGAAAGTAAACCAGATGAGCCTGAACATTTTGTAGCCCCATAAAGAAAGGAAGTGCTCAAAGAAAACAAAAGCCTCCACAGTGATGGATGTAAGTCAGGGACAGACACAGAAGCCAAAGAGGGACAATTTGAGCAAAAATGAAAATAGTATTTGATTATAACCCAATGTATTGTTAGGTCAGTGTCATTCAGGAATCCACACAATGCAGCAAGTCATGGTTTAAGTAGGGAGTTTAAGGTTTATTAGTGGAAGAAAACAGAAGAAAGCAGGTGGGAGCCAGTGAGAAGAAAGAAAGAAAAATCTGAGTGCATCATTTTTTAAAGGAAAAACCCATGTTGGGATGGAAGGGTGTTAGGGGGGAGGGTGGCTGCTGAGTGTGTTCTGTGCCTTGATTCGGTGAGTGCCTATCAATTTCTGGGCTAATTGGTTGCTAGGGTTTTGAGCATTATTCTTCTTAGAAGAGCAGCTGCATTATATATCTAGGGAGAACAGGCCTTTTTGGTTGTTCATCTTATGGACATATCTGACCCTGCCTTACCTGCCTTTGAGGCACCACTGTGGGTGGAACAGCCTTGAACAGTCTTCATTCTTTACTTTATGGGGCACTTATTTTCTGTGAGATAAGCAGCAGGGCCCCTGGATCAGACATTCCTTCTATATGTTAGACTTTTTTCTGGGGTCTGACATTCCTGTCTTTTATTTTTAATAAAAAATTGGTATGTGTTTGGGTTGAATTTTGGGTTAATGCTTTAATTTAGCTCAAAGCAACCTTTGTAGGGAATCAGATCATCACACTTGTCTCTTAGCTACTTCTGGCTGGGCATGGATGGAGTTGGGGAAGAGTTGCTTTGAACTAAGTCCTAGCATTATCAGATTGATGTTTGGCTATCTTCTGCTGGAACTGACTGGTAGTGAGGCTTTTGTTGTGGCAGGAGCAGAGTTTTAACTTTTTGTTGTAGCAGCAGTGTTTTTGGAGTTTTGCTGGTTGGCTATGGCTGCTATTGACCTATTGATAAATTTAATTAGACATTGCAAGAGGCAAGGAGCAAAAAGGAAAATTAATATAAGGATAATTATTGGCCCCATAAAGGGGAGTAGACAGCTTGTAGAGGTGTAGAAAAAATGAAAGAAAATTTGAGAGAAAGTTTTATTGAATATTTCTTACTTAGACTTACTCAGCAATTAAATCCCTCCTTTTTATGAGACATTTTCTTATTTTTAAGAAATGGTAATTTGTGAGCATCTTCTACAAAAGGGAAAGTGGGTGGAGATTTTTTCCTTGTAACTGCTTTTTGCTGAGCAAGGGTGAATAGGTTCTTATATTAATTTGGAAGATGCTCTGGACATAAACTCACAGATTCAATACAGGCAACAATTAAGACAAACAAATGACAAACAGAATAAAAACTATGGTAATACGGGCTATTCTCTATTTCATGGTATATTCAATAACCACTTAGAAAATGCATTTAGTTTACTATAATTTTAACATTATTATTATTTTGGATATGATTTAATATTGAAGAGACATTGTTATATTTATTTGGTGTATATGTGTAGCACTGAACACTAATGAATGCTCAAGTTTTTCTGAGCTGCATTCGGTGTTAAGTTTATAATACCATACATGCTGTCCCCTCATAAGAGCAGGACTTAGTGTTAATTATGTTTTTAGGTTTCAACAACATCACTCTGGCAGTTACAGCTCTGGGAGGTATCTTCTTTGTACAGTTGTAGTGCAGCATTGTTGGTCCTCTGGGAAACAGTATGGTGGGCTCCAGGGTTCCATTGGGCTGTTTCACAGCACCCTCTGGCACTATGCAGCAGAGCTAGTCTGAAGGCAATGTTCACTGAAAAGCTTAAGTGATTGAGTCTTTTCTGGCAGGCAGAGGCAAAGGTGTTTGTAGTAAATGGTGTTTTCTGTAACAGCATGTGTCCATTTACTTCTGGGGCATGTCCATGTGATGTGGTTGAAACTTTTATAGTTTTAGTGACTACAGAAATGGGTTTCACCAATAACTCTGATGGAGCGAAAGCATGCAGACACAGTACCAGGAGCTTGGTCCAAACATGCAAGCACTTCAATCAAAACAGAGGTTTAATTTTTGTTTACATTTAGAACATAACTTATATACTTGCCTTGCTTCCTCTTTTTTTTGAAAAGATTTTCTTTGTTGTTGAAGATGTAGCTTTGACTTGTAGCTAACTGCAAGCACTTTTAGAAAAGTATTAGAGTAAAACAATGTAATTTACAAGGAAATTTGGCTGTTTTTTTAACAGATACTTTAAAAATAACTGAAATCATAGCTTGCAGTACTATATTATTGTTTGATGTTATGCACATTAGTAACCAAAAGAAGGCTAGAAGTTTTAAATTTTTATTATTGTTTAAACATTTCTTCTGCAACTTATAACATATTACATGAATTTAATCATTCTCAGCACTTTATTTTTTTTCAAGGTGAACAACCAAATTTTTGTAACTGTTGGGAATAAAGAGATATCTTTTAGGGCTTGACCTTGAGAAAGCAAAATGTTAAAAGTTGTCAGGTTTGAAAAACAGACAACACTTTTAAAAATGAGAAAATATTTTTTAAACAATCAAGGACATAATAAAGTTAACATTAAGTGCAAGAATTTATTTTTATAAAACAGACTTTTTGCTTTCTACACTGATTATTCAGAAAAACACTTCTACAATCTTTTATTAAGAAATAACATTTTAATAATTTAAGGAAATTTTTTTCTTAATAAAAACAGCAGGAGACAGTAATGTGAGGAGTTTGCAGTATGGTGAGGAATGTTTATATTTTGTGAATTAGGCACATACCCACAACATTGAATATTAATTACTGCTTTGGGTGGTTGTTAAAATATTTAATGTTATTTGGTTTTTCTAAAACCACTTTTTTTCTTTAAGTTGTGAGGTTCTATTGTTAAGCAGTGTTGTTACTAATTTTTACCATTTTGTAAGTTTTGTCACAGAAATAATTGTTTTCACAAACTTTTTACAGCTTTCTGTATGTATCTTTCAACCTTGACTACAGAAATAAATTTTCCTCTCTACAAAACCTCTGCAACTTTCTGCATCCATCTAGGCTTTATCTCACATTCCTATCCATTGAGGCTTTATCCCACATTCCTAAACAATCAGTCATTTAGGACAAAACCACTTGCTTTTCCCCTTAACTAGGAAAGCATTCTTTATACCTTCTATACAACATGCTATTACCACCAAAATCAAACATGTTAGAATGATGCTAAATATTTAAAACAAAACATTCTTTATAGAGAGAGGGAGTCAAAGTTCTCATTATCAGATTCCTTAGTAGAGATATTATTTTATGACACTGGTTTGGCAATTTGCACTTTTGTTGATTTTTAAATTGTATTAGTTACTTTTGATGTCCTTCCAGCTATTTCAGGTTTTTGCAAGGACCCTTTTGACTAGGTCTTTTTGATTTCTTAATTTTAAAAACTGATAGGCTAGCACGTTATTATTTCATTTATTTAACTGCTTTGGAAGGCTTTATATTAAAGCAGAGGTGGAAGTCCACATATTTTTAAACTGTAACTTTTTCTTTACCTTACAGACTTTTTGTCTTTCTTGAGACAGTTTGCTGTGGGTAGCCATACCACACATAATGGCCAGCTGACTGCAGCTATAGCTCATTAACAATTTTAATGACACTTACTAAATTCAGACTAATTATAAACAATACTTTTTTAAGGGAGATGTAACTGGCACACTTTGAGAGTTTACCATGGCTGAGCAATAACAAAAGAAATTATAAAGACAGAATATAGGAGTAGGAGCTGTTTAAATGTAACTGGTTTTTCACACAAATGCAAACTGTGAAAACTGCACAAAATTTAAAAGGAGAACTACAAATCTGGGGTTATGGTTAGTGGGGCTCAAACCCACTGAGTTTTGCATGCATGACTCTTGGACCAACTTAATTAACATTACTACACAATAGACAAATTGAAACAAAAGAAAGCAAAGTGAGCATAATAAACAAAAGATTACACACTTACCCATCACAGGGAAAGTCTTGATTGCAAAGCTATCTTAACTTGGATGCATTTGGTGTTTGTCTGTGGCAGGCACTTCCACCTGGACTTCCCAGTCCCAGTACTCTAGGAAAACTTTCTGGGTAGTTGATAGACACAGAGCTGAGGATCCAGCTGATGAGACATGGATCAGGGCATTTGAATACACACCTGATCTCACATTAAATAGAGAAATAAGTTGTCTTTTTCTTAGGGGAAAGGGAAATTTTTAAGTAAGTGACATTTGGCTTAGAAAATTGTTTTTTATCTTTGGAAACTTTATATCCTTTCTGTTGGAGGTAGTTAAGGAGAGTGACTGTTTTTGCAATAAGGCTTCAGGGGAGCTGCACAGTAGGAAGTCATCTAGACACTGAAGAAGCTCACTGGGATTAAATTCAGTGTTTGTAAATCAGAGGCTAAATGTTAGTAATGGGGGTTGTTGGTTGATAGTAAAACAGCAGGAGAGAGTAACTTGAGGAGTTCTCACCTTATTCATTTATCCTCTGGTTATGCCAGGCATGTGTGCTCTGGGCCTGCACTGCAACCCCCTGCCTGGGAGACATGGGCTGGAGTGGGAGATGGGGGAGGGGCATGCAGACAGTGAGCAGACTGTGCATGGGTGGGGTGAGGTGAGGAGGGGGCCATGGCAATAGGACAAGAAGGGAGAGGAAGGGGTTAAGGGTGAGGGAAGTGGAGCAGGAGGGTTTAGAGAGGAGTTGTGAGGGGGATGGTTTGCAGGGTTAAAGAAGCAGAAGCTGCTTAAAGGCTTTTCAGAACCCTGTAAAGAGGAAAGCAGAAGACTTAGAAGTTTTTTTGTGTGTGTGAAGGAGGAGGATTTAGTAGGAAGCAACAGAGTGGCACAAATATAGCCAGGACTGAACAGTTCTAGCTTGAGATTAGGAGCTACAGACCACTTGCCATTGTGCTGAATAAAATTAGTAAATTCGGCAAGAATTTGCCAATTGAAAGTGACATTTTCTGGCCAATGTTTTTGTTGTTCTAAAGGATACTGCAGCAAAATTGCATTGGTTCTACTTCCCCTTTTAACTGAAGTTTGAAAATCTGAGGGGGTAGATTTAGGAGGAAATTCAGTATTGGAGCCACTGAAAATGACTGTATATTACCCATGATTATTTAAGAAATTCGAGGGGCTTGTGATATGTTAGGGATCTTTGCTTGTTGGAGGCTTACAGAGACCTTCTGTGGAGAGACCCACAGTTCTCTGCTCCTTTAGAGGCTTACAATTTCCCTGGATGAGGCTGACATGAATTGGGGCTATGCTCATCAGAGGCTTATGGAGATCATCTGTGAGAAATTCATGGCTTTCCTGCTCCATTAGAGGCTTACAGAGGCCACCCAAAATGTTGCTCAAGTGAGACTAATGGCCCAGACCCATGTGACCCATTACAACAACAAACAAAGTATGTGTCCCCAGTTTGTCATTGGGGGTCAGAAAATACATGCAGTCTTTCACCCAAGGCATCCCTTGGGTTACTTTGCTGCAAAGGAAAAGATGTTCATGGAGCATTGGAGGGTTCATTCTTTACTTTATGGGGCACCTATTTTCTGGGAGATAAGCAGCAGGGCCCCTGGATCAGATATTCCTTCTATATGTTAGACTTTTTCCTGGGGTCTGACATGTATGAAATAAGTAAGAGTCCATAGTGATATAAACAAATGTTTTAATATATTAATAAATCAGTGAGAAGAGACAAATCTCTCATGAAGAATTCCAAATAATTTATGTATATACTCCACCCTCAATGTGGTAGAGGAGAATGTCCCACTCCTTTGTTGTTCCAGATAAACCGTAGCTTGGGTCATGTGATCTTTGCATTTCCATGTAGTACAGTCCTTTACCTCCCTAAGTGCCTTTCAAAAATAACCTTCATTTGGGTCAGCCTGAGGGAGTCTCTGTTCTTGTAACCCAAATTCAAGAAATGTATAAGTCAAGTTTTATATAGGTGCATTTTTAAAAAGCCTCTAATATTAGACAGTCATTTTTAGTAATCAAGATATTCAATATGTAAGTGTATTCAATCAAAAACTCCAATTACATATGCAGATTTTATTAGTTTACAAACAGGAAGAAAGTTTATCACCACAGGAAAAATATATACTGTTTTGTCTACATGTAGCTTACTCATGAAAATCATTCAGAAGACCAGTAAATTAGAATACATCTGTGAAAACAATTCTTGATGTCCTGAGTCTGGAAACTCAGCTCAAAAATCTTTTTTCTAAAACCTTTTCTCCTGTCAACCACTTCATTTACTTCCTCTTTCCTTACCAGTTATGCATACAATTTTTATGTTTTTGCTATTTTTCATCTTAAATTGGGTTACTTTGTTTTTCTTAAATTTCTTTACCTATTTTTCTGATCTCACCTATCAGAAAGTCCAGGGAACAGAATCTTGTCTCCTCCATTTCTTTTAGGATGGTAATGGTGTGGAACATAACAAGCAGGAGATACAAATGAAATAAGTTATAGATACTAGAGAGTCAAGTCCCAACTTTCTCACACCTTTCCTGTACATGTGATAAGTCACTAAACTTAGGTCTAAGACTTATGACATTCCTATAAAAAGGAGATGATCTCTATTTGATTTCAAAACCCATGGGATTTTTCACTTTGTTTCTCTGACTCATATGAAAATAATGGAAGCTTTCATATTTATATCCTTAAGCACTCAGGCATATGAGGTACAGATCATATTCAAAACTAAAATTATTGTGTGGAGGGTGATGAAATAACTGATTGTGAAATGGCCAAGACCACCTAATCTGGATTTGTTGATGGCATTTACCTTCTTAGAGTTTATCTTTAAAGCAGGGTTTAGAATTAGCTTCCAATAATGATATTTCATCAGTTATAAGTTACCATAATTTGGCCCTGATCATCCCCCCCAGCAAGTTCACTAGTCTAAAGTTAACTTGTCACTTCTCATTGCCAGACCCTAGGTTTTTACCTGGACACACAAGAATGTGACTTCATATTTATAGCTCTGACCTATAGGTGATTTGAATCAGAAGTATTGACTGACTGACTTGAGGATTTCACCTTAAAGTCTGTCTTCTCTTTCCCTCCCCACATAATTTATAACTTAGTAGTATGAATCAAACAAAAGCCCTTACAGATGACAGTGTTACTCTCTTTTGCAGCATCATATCAATATAATAAAATAATAATAATAGTAATAATAATACATTTTCTATGAATTTCCCAAATGAAATATTCAGCATTCTAACTAATTTATGTGAACAAGATAGGATACCAAAAATATCATGGAATCAAAATCACTTACTTGACATTTCTGACAGACTGTTGAGTCCTTTTATAACTGGTGCTAGAGCTGACTGCTTTTCAGATACCAGTGAATTCAGTTTTTTACTTGTCATTTAAACAAAAAACGTGATGACTTATAAAAGGAATTCAAAGGAGGAAAACCTACATGCATAAAGATATTTATTACAGTGGTATACACAAGAGTTAAAAATATAAATTACTTCAACGCTAAAGAATTGGGAAGTGATTTAGTAAATCTTGATTCCTCAAAAAACAAAGTAGCATTTAATTGTTCAAAATGGTAATTATCAAGATTGTAAATCAGCACAGGGACATATTTGTAATCTGACATTAAATGAGTAAAACAATTATAACATCACCTTTATACAGCTACAATCATGTATTATTTTTTTAAATACAAATATGTAGTCTATGTAAAACATGCATGTAGTGAGAAAAGGAAGAGGAAAAGGTGCACCTGGTAGGAGTAGCTGTTTAATAAAAAATTGTCCCATTAATCACAACTCTAAAGAGTGTGGTGACTGGTTCATTCATACATGGAGGGAAGAGAAGACATATGGAAATGTAGGGTGCCGCAATGTGTCTGATAAGCCAGGATCTGTGATTCAGATGTGAGTCCCCCTCATGTCATGCCCAGTAGCTTCTCCATGTCCATAGCCTCACAGAAAGGATGAGCTTTGCCACAAAGTTTGAGCAACACTGCCCAATGTTTATTTGGTGGGGAGGATTCCCTGTAGGAAAATTTTCCATGACTCAATGTTAAAGGGGGACAAACTCAGAGTTGGAGTCAGACTCTGGGTCACTTTTCTCTGGATGCTCAAAGAAATGCTACACCTACCACATCACCCCAATATTTCTAAGTTACAATTGGGACACATCATCTATTTTCCAGTGGGTGTCTGCCTAGGCAATGATACCTGCCATGGATAGGTGTGTCTTTTTTTAATGCCCTAAATATCCAAGTCAGTAGGAGAGGGGCATGGAGTCTTTAGCAATACCAGGTAATTGCCTCATTTTCTGGGATGAGAGTGGCAACTCAGAAGACCCCATATTAAAGACTTCCACTTATCAATCTGCCCCTTTCTCCTTCACCCCCTGAGCAAAATCTTCAAGTTTGGTTTGACCAATCAAGTGAACTTTTGATTTGGTTTTCTATTTGGGTTTCTTCAGGACTCCATAATCACCATAGCAGGGCTTTGCAAGAGATGGAACTGTGGGACCATCAGCTATTGCACTTCATTCCAGATTGGGCTCCACCATCTCAGTGTCTGTGAGATGAATACTGGCCGGAGGGAGCCACACCCTTAATAATTAGACATGTCCACTGTACCAAGTCTGGATTTGGGGCTGCCCAATTGTTGACAAATTAGCTACTGATCTCTGCATTCCTGGAGCCAGCTGGAGGCCCAGAGATACAAGTTTCCATTTCCATTGCCTTCCCTGAAGTTTTGTTCCCAAAGTTGGGGGTTTGAGGCTGTCATCTTGTCAGATCCCAGCAGTCACATTACTCAATAGAAGAGGGAGACCTTGGTCCATTCCCTACAGACTTGGAGCTGGCAGGAGCCCACTAGAGCCCAAAGGTGTCTCTTGCCCTCCCCCATTTTCCTCCAGAATACCTTGACTGTCTTCCAGGAATTTTATAAATAAAATCTTGCTTTTTTTATTTTACATAATTCTCATGTACCCATGCTCTGTAAATCAAGTGTAAGGAAAGTACTGACTCAAATGAAAGAAGGAAGGTGAAATCACACTTAACTCTGGAAAGCTAATGGGGTAGAGAAGTAGCACAATCAATGCATTTGAAGGTCATCTCCTAAATACTGAAAGCATGTTATAATTATAAGGGATGTTATCCCATGATGAACTGGGCCTACAGGAGGGAAGGGATATATTGGGGAACCCAGGATAAAGAGGGCTAAAGTTAGGAGGAGATAGATGAAAGGGAACCTGAGATGAAGTGGACCAGAGAAGGAGAGGAAAACTAATCCTTGCCTGTTGGACCTGCTGCTTCTCACCCCCTCTCTGACCCTGAAGTGGGCTAGATCATGCCTAGTGCACATGAACAAACCTCAGTTGACATTCAGTCTTTTTATTGTGGTAATTTCTTTCTTGAACTTTTTGCTTTTAATTAAGACTTTGAAGCATCACACATCCCTAGAAAATATGGGCCTGGCACCAGGCTGAACAAGGGGAAAAATCTTACCTCTGTCTGTAGTCAATGAAACATATACATCTAGGATGATGACATATCCTAGAGGAGTTCTTGTTATCCTGCTTTTAAGAAGAGAAGAACCTGTTGAGTACATCAGTACCCTTTTCAGGAATAGGGAGGGAAGGGGGTGACTGTTGGGAAGAGGCTGGTTGTTGAGCTAAAATTAGATTTTAATTATAAAAGAATACTTCAAGTTTCACAACTGCATGAGGATGTAGGTACTTTCTATTAACCTTGCTTTTACAGATGAGGGATAAGCAAAAAGATCTCAAGTATTTTACCTCAAGTCATCCAACAGGTACAAGTCAGGATCTAGGTACAATGAAGGCTGATTTTAGTGTTAAACCTCTGCAAATATTACACCACAAGACTTATAATTCCACCCAAGTTGGACTGACTTAAATGCGTGTGTGTCTCACCTATACCCTAGTATAGATGCCAAATTTATTTTTCCCTTTTTTTAAACCCAATAATTTTATGCCTTAAAAAATGTATTGTGAGGGGGGAGCTGCGGCCCGAGGACGCGACGCGAGCCCAGTTCCGGTGAGGAGGCCGCGCCAGTGGCAGCGATGGCGCCGGAGTCGGCGCTTCAAGTTGTGGAGAAGCTGCAGGCGCGCCTGGCCGCGAACCCCGACCCCAAGAAGGTTTTTGCAAGTGCTTCCTGCTTGCACTGAAGATGAGAAACTGTTAATAGATGTCATACATTTCTTGAATAAGTTAATGAAAGAACAAAGAAAAAATTCATCTGTAGAACTTCTAAACTGGATTCTAGAATTACTTCTTAGACCTAGTCCGAATCCACTATTGGACCTGCTGGTTCCAACAGAGTCGCAGGCTGGAGAAGCAGCAGAGGACGTCCAGACTGCTGTCAGGCAACAACTTCAGAAGGAATTGATTGCTCTTTTCAGTACTTTGCTGTTCAGTTTCATGGCAGTTACTGACAGCAGAGGGTGAACTCTACACCTTTGGAGAACCTGAGTGTGGGAAGTTAGGGCTTCCTGCGGAGCAGCTGACCAATCACAGAACGCCCCAGCTGGTGCCTGGAATTTCCGGGAAGGTGATCCAAGTAGCTTGTGGTGGAGGACACACTGTAGTTCTCACAGATTTGAAAGCAAGTTTATTAGCAAAAAAGAAGCCTTCTCCGACCTCTCCATTCCCAAATTTGCTGATGCCAAAGGGTTCAGGCCCAAGTGGCATTGAATATGACCATTCTTCACATATCCCATGAAAGCAGATCAGTGTAATCTCACCCTGATCTGACTGACCTTTGCACATGGAATCTTTTCCAAGTTTGAAATATTTTTTTTTCAAAGCCTCCACTCTAAATTTGGAAATAATTCTGAGGTCTAGAATTTTTTAAAATTTTAAAATGAATTTTCATATAATTTTTAAATGATTTATTCTGGGAATTAAACTTTGAAATTAATCTTTATAAATTATCTGAAAATTCACTATAGCTAGAAATGCAACTTATTTTTTATGTATTATGTGTTTTTTCTAGCTTATACGAAGATCATATAAATAATTATTAGGCGATTCAAGGTTAAAATGAAGGGTACAAGTGTTGATTATATAATAATAATAGGTCACTCAAGTATACATTATAAAAAATATTTTTACATAAAATGAACACCAAGGTAATCCATGATACTTTTAATTTATACTTACAATAAAAGATGCACTTGGTGTGATATTTTCTTTTAGTAGTTAAAGCATTTAGCTGTCTATGGACATCAAATATTAGGGTTGTTTTTTTTTTTAATTAGGAACCATGGTGCCAGATATTGATTCTTCTCTCCAAATTTTTGCAGACTTTTGGCTCTCACAGACCAGTAAGGTTTTTTACAAAAATTATGAGGACCAACAGATGGTTGCCAGCTTCTGATTTTCATTTGGCTAAATATGGACATTACAAAAAATTGCCATCTGTTATCACCATCATTTCCTAAAATAAGGGATATTTTCAAAAGAAAATTAAAAGCTCGTGATTTTATAATAACACTCCCTTTAATTGTATAAATTTATCTGTATGGAAAATTCACTACTTTGCCTGTTTTTCACATTTCTCCATGAATCTGTGAGAGTTTTATTGTGAGCCAACCCTGGTGAGAAACCCTGTGTTCTGGGGCACAAAGTAAACAGAAATATTAAATATTTGGTCACAAGTGATGAAGAAATGAACCCAGAGAGTATATTGATCATCAGTTTGACTAAATATAAAATTGAACAGTTAAGAGAGTTATGAAATACTTTGTGAGTTCTTAAGAAAAGAATAGCTTACCATCTGTTCTGGGTCATTCCCTTCACCAAAGGAAAGGACTTGGATTAGATGATTCTATGGGGGCCCTCCCCCACTTTGTTCTCAGTGTCTCTATAAGTCTGATCTTAAAACTTATTTGAGTCTCATTCATTAAAATATTATAAAGTTAATTTGAATTAATTCATTGCTGATGAATTTATTTAAAACTAAATATTTACACATGACCATGCTGCAGTATAAAAGGATAGGCTAGAAAATACAACTGCTGGTTGCAGTGCTGATAAGACTGTAGAGTCTCCATAGAATCAGGGAAGTAATGGACTGCTGTTGAGAAAGTGTCAGACTGGAACTTGGGTCACACTGAGGCAGAATAATAAGGACAATCTTGTATGTTATCCACAGCCATTACCCAAAGATAAAAACATCTGGTTATAAGATGAGGTCCACAATGAAGTATGGATCCCAAGGAAAATCAGAACTTAACCTTAATTTTTCCAGATTATGTTTGGAAAAACATAAGATCTCCACAGGGCAACAAGTAACAAGTTGCTAGTCATGAAATCAAATATGTTCTGTGATATTAGAGCAATACTGATTTGAAGCCAACTAATAAAACATGTTTTCCTAATGAAGTATTACTTATTAACATTGAATTACAACGTTAATGTCACAAAGGTGATATGATCAAAAATTATATTTGTTGTTATATGGCATTCTCATAGATAAATAATAGTCTTATGTGGGAAACTGAGTCTTCCATGTTGCCTGAGGCATATCTAGGGTGGTGGCTTAGAGCACTGAGCTGCAGGCCTGCATAGAATGCCATGCAGGCCCGCCCTGTAAAGATGTGTAACTTGTAACTAACTTGTAACTATGATGATGAATGTAAACACCTGATGTAAGTCTTGTGCCTATGACGATATACACCTGATGTAAGTCTTGTGACTGACGTTCCTGATGTAAACAAGATGTACACACCTGATGTAACTACACCTGACGTAACCGTAGGTATCTGGTGGGCTCTCCTGAGCCCGAGGATCTTTAGCATATGCACGTGATCTGCTCTAATAAATAGCTGGAGCAAAGATGCATTGGCGTCCACTCGCCCTAGAGGCAGTGGGCCCCCTGCTCCCTTAACTCTAAAAAAAAAAAAAAAAAAAAAAAAAAAAAAAAAAAAAAAAATGTATTGTGGTAACATGTAAAACTGAAATTCTGTTAAAACCACTTTAAAATGTACAGTTCAGTGATATTATATACATTCACAAAGTTGTGCTACCAAAACTGTCATCCATTATCAAAATATTTTTCATCAATCTAAACTGAATTTATGTACACACTGAGCAATAACTACCCATTTTCCCCCACTCCTAAACCCTGGTAATCTGTAAACCATTTCATGTCCATTTAGGTTTGCATATTACAGAAACCTCATGTAAGTGGGCTCATATAAGATCTGTCCCTTTGTGTCTGGCTTATTTCACTTAACATGTCTACAGGGCTGATTCATGTTGTCTGCATGAATTTCCTTCCTTTTTAATGGTTTTTATTGGCTAAACATTTTATGTATACATCATATTTTGTTTTTTTGTGTGTGTGTGTGTTTCATCATTTTATTTTATTTTATTTTATTTTAATCATCATTTTATTGAGATATATTCACATACCATGCAGTCATACAAAACAAATCGTACTTTCGATTGTTTACAGTACCATTACATAGTTGTACATTCATCACCTAAATCAATCCCTGACACCTTCATTAGCACACACACAAAAATAACAAGAATAATAATTAGAGTGAAAAAGAGCAATTGAAGTAAAAAAGAACACTGGGTACCTTTGTCTGTTTGTTTCCTTCCCCTATTTTCCTGCTCATCCATCCATAAACTAGACAAAGTGGAGTGTGGTCCTTATGGCTTTCCCAATCCCATTGTCACCCCTCATAAGCTACATTTTTATACAACTGTCTTCGAGATTCATGGGTTCTGGGTTGTAGTTTGATAGTTTCAGGTATCCACCACCAGCTACCCCAATTCTTTAGAACCTAAAAAGGGTTGTCTAAAGTGTGCGTAAGAGTGCCCACCAGAGTGACCTCTCGGCTCATTTTGGAATCTCTCTACCACTGAAGCTTATTTCATTTCCTTTTACATCCCCCTTTTGGTCAAGAAGATGTTCTCCGTCCCACGATGCCGGGTCTACATTCCTCCCCGGGAGTCATATTCTACGTTGCCAGGGAGATTCACTCCCCTGGGTGTCTGATCCCACGTAGGGGGGAGGGAAGTGATTTCACCTTTCAAGTTGGCTTAGCCAGAGAGAGAGGGCCACATCTGAGCAACAAAGAGGCATTCAGGAGGAGACTCTTAGGCACAAATATAGGGAGGCCTAGCCTCTCCTTTGCAGCAACCATCTTCCCAAGGGTAAAACTTATGGTAGAGGGCTCAACCCACCAAACCACCAGTCCCCTATGTCTTTGGTCATGTTAGCAACCATGGAGGTGGGGTAGGCGAATACCCTTGCATTCTCCACAGGCTCCTCAAGGGGGCACTACATCTTTTTTTTTTCCTTTTTTTTTCTCTCTCTCTTTCTTTTTTTTTTTTTAACTTTCCCTTCTTTTTTTAAATCAACTGTATGAAAACAAAAGTTGAAAAGAAAACAAACATACATTAAAAGAACATTTCAAAGAGACCATAACAAGGGAGTAAGAAAAAGACAACTAACCTAAGATAACTGCTTAACTTCCAACATGTTCCTACTTTACCCCAGGAAAGTTACATAATATAGCAACATTTCTGTGAACTTGTTCCTACTATATCCATCAGAAACCAACAGACCATAGTCATTCCTGGGCATCCCCAGAATGCCAAATAGCTTATCTGTTCTTCTTGGATTATTGTTCCCCCTTCCTTAATTGCTCTCTACTGCTAGTTCCCCTACATTCTACATTATAAACCATTTGTTTTACATTTTTCAAAGTTCACATTAGTGGTAGCATATAATATTTCTCTTTTTGTGCCTGGCTTATTTCGCTCAGCATTATGTCTTCAAGGTTCATCCATGTTGTCATATGTTTCACAACATCGTTCCTTCTTACTGCCATGTAGTATTCCATCGTGTGTATATACCACATTTTATTTATCCACTCATCTGTTGAAGGACATTTGGGTTGTTTCCATCTCTTGGCAATTGTGAATACTGCTGCTATGAACATTGGCGTGCAGATATCTGTTCGTGTCACTGCTTTCCGACCTTCCGGGTATATACCGAGAAGTGCAATCGCTGGATCGAATGGTAGCTCTATATCTAGTTTTCTAAGGAACTGCCAGACTGACTTCCAGAGTGGCTGAACCATTATACAGTCCCACCAACAATGAATAAGAGTCCCAATTTCTCCACATCCCCTCCAGCATTTGTAGTTTCCTGTTTGTTTAATGGCAGCCATTCTAACCGGTGTTAGATGGTATCTCATTGTGGTCTTAATTTGCATCTCTCTAATAGCTAGTGAAGCTGAACATTTTTTCATGTGTTTCTTGGCCATTTGTATTTCCTCTTCAGAGAACTGTCTTTTCATATCTTTTGCCCATTTTATAATTGGGCTGTCTGTACTATTGTCATTGAGTTGTAGGATTTCTTTGTATATGCAAGATATCAGTCTTTTGTCAGATACATGGTTTCCAAAAATTTTTTCCCATTGAGTTGGCTGCCTCTTTACCTTTTTGAGAAATTCCTTTGAGGTGCAGAAACTTCTAAGCTTGAGGAGTTCCCATTTATCTATTTTCTCTTGTTGCTTGTGCTTTGGGTGTAAAGTCTAGGAAGTGGCCGCCTAATATAAGGTCTTGAAGATGTTTTCCTACATTATCTTCTAAGAGTTTTATGGTACTTCCTTTTATATTGAGATCTTTGGTCCATTTTGAGTTAATTTTTGTGTAGGGGGTGAGGTAGGGGTCCTCTTTCATTCTTTTGGATATGGATATCCAACTCTCCCAGCCCCATTTGTTGAAAAGACCATTATGACTCAGTTCTGTGACTTTGGGGGCTTTATCAAAGATCAGTCGGCCATAGATCTGAGGGTCTATCTCTGAATTCTCAATTTGATTCCATTGATCTATATGTCTATCTTTGTGCCAGTACCATGCTGTTTTGGCAACTGTGGCTTTATAATAAGCTTCAAAGTCAGGGAGTGTAAGTCCTCCCACTTCGTTTTTCTTTTTTAGAGTGTCTTTAGCAATTCGAGGCATCTTCCCTTTCCAAACAAATTTGATAACTAGCTTTTCCAAGTCTGCAAAGTAGGTTGTTGGAATTTTGATTGGGATTGCATTGAATCTGTAGATGAGTTTGGGTAGAATTGACATCTTAATGACATTTAGCCTTCCTATCCATGAACATGGAATATTTTTCCATCTTTTAAGGTCCCCTTCTATTTCTTTTAGTAGAGTTATGTAGTTTTCTTTGTATATGTCTTTTACATCTTTGGTTAAGTTTATTCCTAGGTACTTGATTTTTTTAGTTGCTATTGAAAATGGTATCTTTTTCTTGAGTGTCTCTTCAGTTTGTTCATTTCTAGCATATAGAAACATTACTGACTTATGTGCATTAATCTTGTATCCCGCTACTTTGCTAAATTTGTTTATTAGCTCTAGTAGCTGTATCGTCGATTTCTCATGGTTTTCTAGATATAAGATCATATCGTCTGCAAACAATAACAGTTTTACTTCTTCTTTTCCAATTTGGATGCCTTTTATTTCTTTGTCTTGCTGGATTGCCCTGGCTAGCACTTCCAGCACAATGTTGAATAACAGTGGTGACAGCGGGCATCCTTGTCTTGTTCCTGATCTTAGAGGGAAGGCTTTCAGTCTCTCACCATTGAGTACTATGCTGGCTGTGGGTTTTTCATATATGCTGTTTATCATGTTGAGGAAGTTTCCTTCAATTCCTACCTTTTGAAGTGTTTTTATCAAAAACGGATGTTGGATTTTGTCAAATGCTTTTTCAGCATCTATTGAGATGATCAATTGATTTTTCCCTTTCAAGTTTTTAATGTGTTGTAATACATTGATTGTTTTTCTTATGTTGAACCATCCTTGCATGCCTGGAATGAACCCCACTTGGTCATGGTGTATGATTTTTTTAATGTGTCTTTGGATTCGATTTGCAAGTATTTTGTTGAGGATTTTTGCATCTATATTCATTAGGGAGATTGGCCGGTAGTTTTCCTTTTTTTTAGCATCTTTGCCTGGTTTTGGTATTAGAGTGATGTTAGCTTCATAAAATGAGTTAGGTAGTGTTCCATTTTCTTCAATGTTTTGAAAGAGTTTGAGTAAGATTGGTGTCAGTTCTTTCTGGAAAGTTTGGTAGAATTCCCCTGTGAAGCCATCTGGCCCTGGGCATTTATTTGTGGGAAGATTTTTGATGACTGATTGGATCTCTTTGCTTGTGATGGGTTGGTTGAGGTCTTCTATTTCTTCTCTGGTCAGTCTAGGTTGTTCATATGTTTCCAGGAAATTGTCCATTTCTTCTACATTGTCCAGTTTGTTGCCATACAGTTGTTCATAATATCCTCTTATAAATTTTTTAATTTCTTCAGGATCTGCAGTTATGTCACCTTTTTCATTCATTATTTTGTTTATATGGGTCTTCTCTCTTTTTGATTTTGTCAGTCTAGCTAGGGGCTTGTCAATCTTGTTGATCTTCTCAAAGAACAAACTTTTGGTGATATTTATCCTCTCTATTGTTTTTTTGTTCTCTATGTCATTTATTTCTGCTTTAATCCTTGTTATTTCTTTTCTTCTGCTTGGTTTAGGATTGGTTTGCTGTTGATTTTCTAGCTTCTTCAGTTGATCCATTAGTTCTTTGATTTTGACTCTTTCTTCCTTTTTAATATATGCGTTTACTGCTATAAATTTCCCCCTTAGCACTGCTTTTGCTGCATCCCATAGGTTTTGGTATGTTGTGTTCTCATTTTCATTCATCTCTATATATTTAGCAATTTCTCTTGCTATTTCTTCTTTAACCCACTGATTGTTTAGGAGTGTGTTGTTTAACCTCCAGGTATTTGTGAATTTTCTAAGTCTCTGATGGTTATTGACTTCTAATTGTATTCCATTGTGGTCAGAGAATGTGCTTTGAATAATTTCAATCTTTTTAAATTTATTGAGGCTTGTTTTATGTCCCAGCATATGATCTATTCTGGAGAAAGTTCCGTGAGCACTAGAAAAGTATGTGTATCCTGGTGATTTGGGATGTAATGTCCTGTATATGTCTGTTAAATCTAATTAATTTATCAGATTGTTTAGGTTTTCAATTTCGTTATTGGTCTTCTGTCTGGTTGATCTATCTATAGGAGAGAGTGATGTGTTGAAGTCTCCCACAATTATTGTGGAAACATCAATTGCTTCCTTTAGTTTCGCCAGTGTTTCTCTCATGTATTTTGTGGCACCTTGATTGGGTGCATAGACATTTACGATTGTTATTTCTTCTTGCTGAATTGCCCCTTTTATTAGTATGTAGTGGCCTTCTTTGTCTCTCAAAACATCCCTGCATTTGAAGTCTATTTTATCTGAGATTAATATTGCTACACCTGCTTTCTTTTGGCTGTAGCTTGCATGAAATATTTTTTTCCATCCTTTCACTTTCAGTTTCTTTGTGTCCCTGTGTCTAAGATGAGTCTCTTGTATGCAACATATTGATGGTTCATTTTTTTTGATCCATTCTGCGAATCTATATCTTTTAATTGGGGAGTTTAATCCATTTACATTCAATGTTATAACCGTGAAGGCATTTCTTGAATTGGCCATCTTATCCTTTGGTTTATGTTTGCCATATTTTTCCCTCTCTCTATTAATATCCTTTATTGTACCCATACCGAATCTCTTTAGTACTGAACCTTTCTCCAAGTCTCTCTGTCCTGTCTTTGTTTCTCTGTCTGTAGGGCTCCCTTGAGTATCTCCAGTAGGGCAGGACTCTTGTTAGCAAATTCTCTCAGCATTTGTTTGTCTGTGAAAAATTTAAGCTCTCCCTCCAATTTGAAGGAGAGCTTTGCTGGATAAAGTATTCTTGGCTGGAAATTTTTCTCACTCAGAATTTTAAATATATCGTGCCACTGCCTTCTTGCCTCCATGGTGGCTGCTGAGTAGTCACTACTTAGTCTTATGCTGTTTCCTTTGTATGTGGTGAATTGCTTTTCTCTTGCTGCTTTCAGAACTTGCTCCTTCTCTTGTGTGTTTGACAGTGTGATCAGTATATGTCTCGGAGTGGGTTTATTTGGATTTATTCTATTTGGAGTTCGCTGAGCATTTATGATTTGTGTATTTATGTTGTTTAGAAGATTTGGGAAGTTTTCCCCAACAATTTCTTTGAATACTCTTCCTAGACCTTTACCCTTTTCTTCCCCTTCTGGGACACCAATGAGTCTTATATTTGGACGTTTCATATTATCTATCATATCCCTGAGGTCCATTTCTATTTTTTCAATTTTTTTCCCCATTCTTTCTTTTATGCTTTCATTTTCCATTCTGTCATCTTCCAGGTCACTGATTCGTTGTTCAACTTCCTCTAGTCTTGTACTATGAGTGTCCAGAATCTTTTTAATTTGGTCAACAGTTTCTTTAATTTCCATAAGATCATCCATTTTTTATTTAGTCTTGCAATGTCTTCTTTATGCTCTTCTAGAGTCTTCTTGATTTCCTTCATATCCCGTAGTATGGTCTCATTGTTCATCTTTAGTTCTTTGAGTAGCTGCTCTACGTGCTGTGTCTCTTCTGGTCTTTTGATTTGGGTGCTTGGGCTTGGGTTATCCATATCATCTGGTTTTTACATATGCTTTATAATTTTCTGTTGTTTTTGGCCTCGTGGCATTTGCTGAAGTTGATAGGGTTCTTTTAGAGTTTGTAGACCTATTGAAGTCCTTATCTCTAATTTGTCAGATCTACAGCTTCGTGGAGTACACTTTCTCTAACTAACCAGCAGGTGGCGTCCACAAGCCACCTGTTCTCCACAAGCCAGTTCTCCCCTGCTTAGCCTTTCTGGTGAGTGGGGGAGTGAGTCTTGTGGGGCCCAATTGGTGTACCAAGCTTGCGTGTGTAGTTGGTGTTGCCTGCCCGGTATATGGGGCATTTTTCTGGGCAGTCGGGGAGGGGGGTGGCCCTAATAATCAAGTCTCCCTGGTGATCCTAGAGTTTTAAAGCTGCTGCAAAAGTCTAATCCTTCAGTTCAGTCCTGCCACAGTTTGTCTCTGCCACTGCCCCACAAGTCCTTGGTATTGGCGTATGGCGCCTGAGACTTGTAAGTGGACCCCTCTTCCAGGCTGTGCACCCCGGGTCCTCTGTTGAGGGATGACTGTGCTATGTCACAGGTGAGTGCCGTCCCCTCAGGGCAGTTCTGGGCTGCTGGGCTGTGTAGGGAGGCTCCCAGTCTGCTCAAATGATGGCTGAATGGGGCTTTGTTAATTCACACTGCTCCACCTTCCCAACTCTGGGACAATCAGCTGAGGTTGCAGGGAAGGCTAATGTCCACGCCCAGTTTTGTGGTGTGTGCCTGTTATTTGAAGCACTTCCATCACACTGGGTTGTCTGGGGCAGCTCTGGGCTATGGGGCTGGCGATGGGCAGGAGTGTTTCCTGTCCACCAGGATGGAGGCTGTGAGCGTACACCCCCCTTTTCTTGGGAAGTTGTGGTGTTTAGTGAATTTTCTCAGCCACTGGATTATTGCCTTTTGTCTCAGAGCTCTCTTAGTTCTGCTCTTGACTTGACGTGCCCAAATTGAAAGTCTTTGAAGCTTTCTGTATTGGGCTTCTTAGAGTAATTGTTTTAGAAAAAGAAAAAAGGATTAAAAAAAAAACAAAAAAAAAACCGGGCCCTCCTCAGAGATCTAATGGGTTATTGAAATGCTAAGAGACAAAGCAAACAGGGCCATTAAGGAAAGGTCCACAGGGCAGAGAGATCAGCTTTTCTTCAGGATTTGCATATGCGCCTCAAGGCCTGAGCTCCGCCCTTCCCCTTTCTGTGTTCACCAGAACTCCAAAAATCCTCTGCTTTTATTTTGGAGTTTTTCGTTTTGTTTTTTTTTCTTTTTCTATGCCTGTCTCCTCTCTGCTGGGCTGGCTGCTCTCAGATTCTCTGGTGTCTGGTCTCAGTCTATCTATGGTTGTAGTTTGGATCAGTAGAATGATTTTCCAATAAGGGCTGCCACTGCAGTTCTCCCTTCTCCTTCCTGGAGCTGACAGCCCCTCCTCCCATGGGACTGAGCCTGGCAGGGAGGGGCGTGGGTCCCCTGGCCGCAAAAACTTACAGATTTCACTGATCTCAGCAGTTCGACGTTTTCATGAGTGTTGTATGAAGTATGCCCAAAGTCAGATTGCTCTGTGGTGTCCAGTCCCCGCAGTTCCTAGCTTTCTACCTACTTTCCTGGAGGAGTAACTAAAACATACAGCTCACCAGTCTTCCATCTTGCCCCGCCTCTCATATTTTGTTAATCTATTCATCTGGTTGAGTTCTTTCCATCTTTTGGCTATCTGGAATAAGGCTGCTATGAACTTTGTATCTGAGTCCCTATTTTCAATTTTGGCGGTCCTAGGAATGGATCCTTAGGCTCCTTTTGGCTGTGACAGTTACTCAGACTTTCCTTGTTTTTTGACAACCTTATAGTTTTGAGCATAACTGCTCAGGTGTTTTGTAGAATGTTCCCTTATTGGGATTTGTTTCTCAGAAATAGGCTGAACTGTGGGTTTGGGGAAAGACAACCTCAAAGTTAAAGTGCCACTTTTATCACATAATATCAAGTGACCATGCATGTCTTATCACTATTGATGTTGACCTTGATAAACTGGCCTGGCATAATCTTTCTCAGGTTTCTTCACTGTAAAATTTCTCTTTTTCCATCCCCTGCCATACTGTGCTCTTTTGAAGAGTCACTATGAGTAGCCCACTCTGTCTATACATATTTTGACTATTTGGGTTTCAAAGAACAGAGACTCCCTCAGGCTGACCCAAATGAGGGGTATTTTTGAAAGGATACTTAGGGAGGTAAAGGATAGGAATCCCATGGAAATCAAAGGATCACATGACCCAAGTCCTAGTTTATCTGGATCAGGTATAGGTACACTAACCAGAGAGCATTTTGGTCTGGGGAGGCTTCAGGGATCTCTGCTGTGGGAAGTGTGGATAATGATGATAATAATATTAATAACATTTATTAAGTGTTTTCCATGTGCTGGGCACTATTACATGTATTAATTCCTTTAGGCCTCACAACAACCCAATAACATAGTTTGGCATGAGAACCAGTTAGTGTAACTGTACAGTGTTGTCTGTCAATATGAGGGTCAAAAAGGGGATTCTGTGGTATAGATTTAGGATAAGCATCATGACATGCCATGATTGGAAAACACTTCAGCAGGGGAAAGGTCAGTTCCCCTCATGGAGCCAATAGCACTAACTGCACAGAGACAGTCTGGGTAGAATTATGGTGAACAGGGGCCATGTGGCAGGCAGACCCTTGATAACCTTTGGCAAGTGACTTCATCTCTGTAAGCCTCAGGTTCCTTATCTGTGAATCAGTCCCTTCTTCACAGGGTGGTTGTAAAGATTAAAAGAAGTAATACACAATTAGCTACTTTGCCACAGTGTGTAATACAAGGGACTAAAATATCAAAGCATTTATAAAAATTGTCTAAATTAGATTTTATTAATTCAACATAATCAAGATATATTCATATATGATACAATCATCCATGGTGTAAGTCGGGTTTTCACAGTATCATTAAATATTTGTGCATTCATAATCACAATCAATTTTTGAAAATTTTCATTACTACACCAAAAAAGGAATAAAAATAAAAATTAAGGTAAAAAAAGAACACCCAAAACATCTCATAAACCCCACCACTCCCAATTACTCATTTATTTTTTCCTCATATTTGCACTTATCTGTGCATATACTGAATAAAGAGAGTGGGAGCCACAAAGTTTTCACAATCACATGGTCACAGTGTAAGCTAAATAGTTATACAATCATCTTCAAGAATAAAGGCTATTGTTTGCAGTTCAACAATTTCAGGTACTGATTACACCTTCCTCCTAAAATAGTTTTAAATGCAATAATACTATTGCCTTTCAACCAAATTGTTTTCTGTGTAAAACCTTATACCAGGTCTTAAGTTCTACAAAGTCATTTATTGCAATAATGTAACTGAAGCCAGAAATTCCATTTCATATGATTTAATTATACTTCTCTGTATGTGAAGCATGGCCTTTGTCTCCCATTGCAAAGAGATAGAACTATCTTCCCACCATTCCCAATCAATACATCACTTCATTCCTTTCCAAACTCATCATGTCAGAGCGCTAAGTCATCTAAGCACTTTGATCTGTCTTCTGCTATGTTAAAGAACCCACTGCCTCATTGATATTAAGCTGTTTCCAAATACAAACTGAAATTCTTAATTACTGTCTATTTCTGAAGCTATTTGTTTTTAACTTGTTTACCTGTATTTAACACTTGAAACTACTTAGATGTATTATCAAATGGTGAAAGGGCAGGAGTACTTAAAAATACACTTCCTGACTTAATGAACAACCTTCACATTGGGAGTTTGATAGTAGAGTGTTCATGCACTTCCATTATATTGTACCTCCATTTTGTTATAAATTAGAATTTTGATACATTGTTTGAAATTTGAGCATGGCAACTCAAGATTTGTATCTAAATATTTTATAATCTTCTATAATTACAATAGCATCTTGAAGTTTCATGTTTCTTAGATGCAGTTCTATAGGTTATATGTATATAAATTTTTACAAAGCCAAAATATTCATATGTTAGAGAGTAAATAATCTAAAAACTGTTAGTTTCACTAAAATATTTCTTATGGTTTGATTAATTTTTCAAATAAAAGTAAAATTATGCTTCTGGAAAAAATTCAACTCTACAGAATTGTTTAAGGAATAGAAATTCTTTCCTTCTCTGCTCTCATTGCCTCTGCCACACACTATTGAAGCAATCAATGTTAACAATTCCTTACATAAATTCCAGAAATTTTCTTTGAATTAATGAATTAAGAATTTTTTATCACTACCTGAAATAGGTTCTACATACTCTTTTTCTAATCTCTTAAAAAAAAATCCAAAGGCCTTTTTTTGTCCTAAATTCAACCTTAACTGATCTTAAGAACAAAATTTCCTCCTCCCATTCTTTGTATTTGCCTGTTATGCTTTTGTGCATCTTTTACTTTAAGTATTTTAAAAAGTTCTTTAAGTGTGTCTCTTGAGTTGATTTTGAATTAGGTTTTGCTGTGTGATATAATCTGAAAGCTTTATTTTAATAGTTAAGTTTAACCTATTTATATTTATTGATATGCAGAGGTACTTGGTCTTAGTAGTATCATTTTATTTTGCTTTCTGAGATTATAGCCTACAAGAAATATTCACTATGAGGTCTGTTTTCTGTGTATCAGTGTATGTTTTCTGGTTTGTGATATTTTTCTAGTGGTTACATTTTTAGCTTTATGGAAAGCATCCATTTCTTTAGTGTATATTAATCCCCATTGTGAGCAGTGATGAAATTAGTTTATTTCTTCTTCCTTCCCACTCCTTTCCCTCTACTCTACAATTGATGATGTTTAAAACAGTATTAAACAGTCTTTTAACAAGAAGTAATGGAATTCTGAAAATGCTGAAACATAAGGTACATTTTCCCATTTGGGATTTTTTTTCAAAACAAGTAAATTGAGCTGATGGTATTAAAATTTAAAGTCCCAATCTTAGGCTATTTTTCAACATTGTCCAACTTATACTGTGGTCAGACAGCATTGCAATAGAAAATTAATTTTATTTTTAAATACATTTTTATTTGTTTTTGTCCTTGTTTTTTTTTTTTTATTCATGTGTCCATATACTGTGTAAAGAAAGTGGGGGCCACAAAGTTTTCACAATCACTTGATCCCATAGTGTAAGCTATATCATTATACAATCATCTTCAAGAATCAAGTTTATTGAGTTGTAGCTCAACAGTTTCAGTTATTTCCTTCTAGCTATACAAATACACTAAAAATTATAAAGGAATATCTATATAATGCATAATAATAATCTCCAGAATGGCCTCTTAACTCTATTGGATAGCCCTCAGCCACTGAATCTATTTTGATTCATTTCCCCCTTTTATCCCAAGGTGGCTTTCTCAATTGCATGATGCCAGGGCCAAGCTCATCCCTGCAAGTCATGTCCTACATTTCCAGGGAGATTTACTCCTCTGGGAGTCATGTCCCATGTAGGGGGAAGGGCAGTGAGTTTACTTGCAGCATTGGCTTAGACAGGCCACATCTGAGCAACAAAAGAGGCTCCCTGGGGGTGACTTTTAGGCACCATGTTCAGTAAGCTTAGCCTCTCTTTGCAGTAACAGACTTCACAAGGGCAAACCCCAAGATCAAGGGCTCATCCTTCTCAACTGGTAGCCCCCAGTGCTTGTGAGAATACCATTAATTCCCAAATGGGGAAGTTTGATATTTCCACATATTCCCCAGTCCATCAAGGGGGCTTTGCAGACACATTTTGATTACGTTGTTTGAATAAACTGACTATACAAGTTAAATTATATAATGTGTTACAGAAAATGTATGGGGCAATGCTAATATTCATAGCCACTGGACCCTGACTCTGAATCTCAGGTGTCAACAGATACCCAAAGTTCCAGGGACCAACCAGGTTATACACAAAGAGCTCAGAATCTCAGAATTTAGAAATAACCATTACAACTCAGAAATAGATGTAACTGCTATAAGAGCTTACAGTCTAGAAACATTTACAATAAGCCTTCCCCTGACAACCTGTGCTCTTAGGCTCCTCAGAGTTTGCACATTATAGTTAGGCCATATTAGTGAGGCATTATAATGTGTTTTTTTTCCCATTTCTGGTTTATTTCACTCAACATACTGTCTTTAATGTCCATTCACTTCAAAACTTCACTCTTTGTAGCTGCTCAATATTCCATTGCATGTACACACCACAGTTTGCCATTCTGTTCTTCAGTCAGTGTACCTTAGGTCAACTACATCCATTGCAAATTGTGAATACTGCCACCTTAAACCCCACTATGCAAATATCCATTTGTGTCCCTCTTCTCACTTCTTCCAAGTAGGTACCCAGTAACCAAGCAATTCACCACACACAAGGGAAACCACATAAGGCTAAGTAATGACTACTCAGCAGGTACCATGTAGGTGAGAAGGCAGTGGTATGGCATATTTAAGATTACTATAGATAAATTGTCAGCCAAGAATTCTTTATCCAGGAAAGCTCTAATTCAAAATTGAGGGGAATTTAAAATTTTCACAGACAAATTCTGAATTTGTTAACAAGAGACCTGCCCTGCAAGAAATACTAAAAGGAATTCTACCATCTGAGAATAAAAGAAAGGAGGCAGAGGTCTGGAGAAGGGCACAGACTAAAGAGTATTAGTAAAGGTTACTTAAAGGAGTAAAAAAATAGTGGTTGTGGTGGTGGAACAGATCTTACAGATTCAAACCAAATGATAAGATGTTTGGTTCAAGACCTGCCTTCACATTAACAACATGGTATGTGAATGGTTTAAAATCCCCAATTAAAAGACACAGATTGACTGAATGAATAAAAGGGTATGATCCATCCACATGCTGTTTACAAGAGACTAATCTTAGGCCTAGTAACACAAAGAGATTGAAAGTGAAAGGATGGAAAAAATTCACATGAGCTTCAGCTAAAAGAAAGCAGGGGTAGCAAGACTAATATAAGGCAAAATAGATTTAACTGCAAAGATGTCATAAGAGAAAAGAAGGATACTAATAAAAGGGACAATTTACCAAGAAGAAATAACAAGCATAAATGTTTTTGCACTCAATCATTGTGCTTCAAAAAACTTGAGACAAACATTGGAAAACTGAAGGAAGCAATAGATATTTCTACAGTAATAGTGGGACTCTTTAATGCACCATTTGCTTCTATAGATAGAACAAGACAGAGGACCAATAGGGAAATTGAGAACATAAACAATGTGATACATGTTTCATATATATATGCAAATTACTAGGATACACATTCTTCTCTAGTGCTCATAGAATGTTCTCTAGGTTATATCATCTGCTGGGATACAAAACAAGCCTGAATAAATTCAAAAAGATTGAAATTATTCAAAGCACATTCTCTGATGATAATGGAATGCAACTAGAAGTCAATAGCAATCAAAGAACCAGAATATTCACAAATATGTAGAGGTTAAACAACACATTAATAAATAATCAGTGGATCAAAGAACTATTTGCAAGAGAAATCAGTAAATATCTAGAGACAAATGAAAATGAGAACACAACCAATCAAAACCTATGATATGAGTGAAGGTGCTGCTGAGAGGAAACTTTATAGCTCTAAATTCATACATTAAAAAGGATGAAAGAGCAAAAACCAAAGATGTAACTGAACAAATGAAGAAGCTAGTTAATTATCAGCAAACAAACCCTAAAGCAAGTATAAAAAATGAAATAAGGATTAAAGCAGAAATAAATGCTCTGGAGAACAACAAAAACAACAAACAAAAAGAACAATACAGAGAATAAAGAAAACCACAAGATGATCCTTTGAGAAGATCAACAAACTGAGAAATCCTTACCTATACTGACAAAGTCAAAAAGAGAGAAGACTCAAATAAAGTAAAAAAATGAGAGGGGGCATTACTGTGGATCCCAAAGAAATTTAAAAAATCATCAGAGGGTACTATGAACAGCTGTACACCAACAAACTAGAAAATTTAGATGAAATGGATAATTTCCTGGAAATAAATGAACTGCCTAGACAGACCTAAGAAAAAAAAAAAAATAGAAGACCTCAACAAACCAATCACAATAAAGATTCAATCAGTCATCCAAAAGCTACCTACAAATAAAAACCCAAGACAAGATGGCTTCTCAGGAGATTTTTAATAAATTTTCCAAAAACAAATCCACAGAAGACTGAAACCATTCTGTTCAAACTCTTTCAAACAAAATGAAGAAAGAGGAGCACTACCTAACCCTTTATATGAAGCTAATATCACTGTAATATTAAAACCATATAAAGATACTGCAAGAATGGATAACTGCCAGCCAATATCCCTAATGAATAAAGATGCAAAAATTCTCAATAAAATACTTGCAAATTGAATCCAAAGATGCATTAAAAGAATCATACATGATGACCAAGTGGGGTTCATTCCAGGCATGCAAATTTGGTTCAATATAAGAAAATCAATCAATGTAATAAAAAACATTAACAAATCAAAAGGTAAAAATCAAGTGATCATCTGAATAGATGCTGAAAAAATATTTGACAAAATTCAGCATCTTTTTTTTGTATAAAATCACTCTGAATACTAAAAATTGAGGAAACTTTCTCAATATGATAAAGGACATATATGAGAAACCCACAGTCAGCATAGCACTCAATGGTGAGGGACTGAAAGCTTTCCTCCTTAAGATCAGGAAGGAAACAAGGTTCCCTGCTGTCACCACTATTTTCAGCATTCTGCTGGAAATTCTAGACTGAGCAATCCAGCAAGATAAAGAAACAAAAGCCATCCAAATTGGAAAGGAAGAAGGAAAACTCATTATTTAGAGATTATATGATCAGATATTTGGAAAATCCTAAGAAATTGATGACAAAGATACTTGAGCTAATAAATTCAGCACAATGCTGGGATGCACAATTAATACACAAAAGTCAGTAATAATCTTATATACTAGAAATGACCTAACTGAAGGGACACTCTAGAAAAAAAATCCACTCACAATAACAACAACAAAAAAAAAAGCAACCAGGAATAAATTTAACCAACAATGTAAAAAACCACTACATAGAAAATTACAAAACTTTACTAGAAGAAATCAAAGAGGACCTAAATAGGTGGAAAGACACTCCTTGCTCATGGATAGGGAGGCTAAATGTTGTTAGGATTTCAGTTGACTGATTTTGATTCAATCAAAATTCTAATGACATACTTTGCATACTTGGAAAATCAAGTTATCAAGTTTATTTGGAAGGGAAAGGGGCCTTGAATTACCAGAAATATTCTAAACAAGAATGAAGTGGGGGACATAAACTTCCTAACTTTGAAGCCTACCATAAAGCCACAGTGGCACAAAAAGAGACATATTGGTCAATGGAATCAAATTGAGAGTTTGGATATCAGCCCCCAGGTCTGTGGTCAACTAATAGTTGATAAGTCCCCCAAATCCACTGAACTATGACAGAATAACCTCTTCAAAAATGTGGGAACTGGATATCCATATCCAAAAAGTTAAAGAGGACCCCTAACTCACACCCTAAACAAAAATTAAAGTGAATCAAATGCCTCAATATAAGAAACAATACCATAAAATTCCTAGAAGGTCATGCTGGGAAACATCTTCAAGACCTAATATTAGAGGGTAGTTTCTTAGATCTTATACCCAAAGCACAAACATGGTAGAAAAAATAGATAACATGGAAGTCCTCAAAATCAAAAGCTTTGTACCTCAAAGGAAGTTACCAAAATGGTGAAGCAGCAGCTAACTGAAAGGGAGAAAATTTTTGGAAACCACATATCTGATAAGAGACTGATATGCAGTATATGTAAAGAAATACTACAACTCAATGACAATAGTACAAACAACCCAATTATAAAATAGGTGAAAGACATGAAAAGAAAATTTTCTTAAAAGGAAATACAAATGGCTAAAAAACACAATAAAAATGTTTATATTCACTAGCTGTTAGGGAAATGCAAATCAAAACCACAATGAGATATCATCTCACACCAATAAGAATGGCAGTCATTAAAGAAACAGGAAACCACAAATGCTGCAGAGGATGTAGACATTTGGATCTCTTATTCGTTTCTGATGGGAATGCATCATGGTACAGCCACTGTGGAAGACAGTTTGGTGGTTTCTCCAAAAATTAGATATTGAGTTATCCTATAATCAGGCTATCTCACTTCTTTGTATATACCCATAAGATATGAAAGAAGTGACAATAACAGACATTTGTACAGTGATGTTCATGGTAGCATTGTTCATAGTTGTCAAGAGATGGATACAATCCTACTGACATTCAACAGATGAATGGATAAGCAAAATGTGGTATACATATATAGGATGGAATAATAATATGCAGTTGTGAGAAGTCATGAGGTCATGAAATATATGGTAACATGGATAAACTATGAAGACATAATGCTGAATTAAAAAAAAAAAGACAGAAAAGGAGAGATTTTGTATGTGTGCTGATTGGGATGTATTATGTCCCCCCAAAACACCATTAACTTTGATGCAGTCTTGTGTGGACAAGAAATATATTGGTGTTAATTGGATTGGAGACTTTTGGTGGATGTTTCCATGAAGATGCGATCAAACAACTGTGGGTGAGATCTTTCATTCGATAATTTCCATGGAGGTGTGGCCCCACCCATTCAGCATGGGCCTTGATTAGTTTACTAGAGCATGATATAATCTCAGGCAGAAGGAGCAAGCTTGCTACAGCCAAGAGGGACACTTTGAAAAAAGCACAGTTGCTGAGAGTGGAGCTGCAGTGTACAGAGACATTTTGGAGACAGCCTTTGAAAGCAGACTTTTGTTCCAGAGAAGCTAAGAGAGGGCAAATGCCCAAAGAGCAACTAAGAGTGACATTTTTGAGGAGCTGCAGCCTAGAGAGGAATATCTTGGGAGAAACCCATTTTGAAACCAGAACTCTGGAGCAGACACCAGCTATGTGCCTTCCCAGCTAACAGAGGTTTTACAGACACCATCGGCCATTCTCCAGTGAAGTTACCTGATGGTTGACACCTTATTTTGGACACCTTATGGTCTTAATACTGTAACTTTGCAACTAAACAAACCCCCTTTATAAAAGCCAATCCATTTCTTGTATTTTGCATGATGGCAGCATTAGCAAACTGGCAGTATGTTACCACTACTGAGAACTCCCTGAACAATGTAAAATCAGTATTTTCTAATGCAGATTATAGGGGACCTAGAGATACAAGCTAGTGAATGGGGAATGATAACCTAATTTGTACAGACATGTTAATGTGGGTGAGCTTAAACGTATAGATATGGACAGGGGTGATGATTGTCATAAATGTGATTATAAGTATCTGCCATGTTGAAGGCAAACATGATCAAAAGTCATTGTTTAAAGGCATGCGTCCCAGAGATTAGCACCACAAATATAAATGTGCTTGTATGATATACTTCTAAGATATGATACTTGTACAGAGAGTTATCAACAAACTGATATATGATAAAAACTGCCCATTGCATATTATAGACTATATTTAATACAAATACCTTACCATTACTACAGTAATACTAGGGATGAATAATTAGTGGCTGCTAAGAGGTTTGGGGTGTTTTGTGTTATGATAATAAAATTTAGAGTGATGATGATTGTACAACTAATTGAAGATAATCTGAGACAGTGATTGTTTATCTTGGACAGAAAATATGCTAGGTGAAAATATGAACCCCTTACTTAATTAGTCAAGCCATTGGTCTCCGGGCTTCTCTTGTGAAACCTATGGTTGTAAAGGGGAGGCTAAGCCTACCTATAATTATGCCTAAGAGTCACCTCAAGAGAACCTCTTTTGTTGCCCAGATGTTGTCTTTCTCTGAGTACAACTCTGCAAATAAATTCATTCATCTTCTCTCTTCATGGGACATGACTCCCAGGAGAGTTAATCTCCCTGTTGATGTTGCACATAACTGCCAGCAGTGGGTCTGATTCTGGCACTGAGGGAATAAAAATGCCTTCTTGACCATAAGGGTGAAAAGAAAGGTAAAAAAACAAGGTTAAAGTGGCTAAGTGATTTCAAATACTGGAGGTTACTCTTATGAAAGCTCCAGCTAGATATCCCAAGTGGCCACAGTGTGCCAAGCCCTAACCAACAGTAGTCCTGGAATACCTAGGTCCTTGTCTGAGACTCTGTTAAAGGATTCATTTGCTGAGTATAATTTTCAGAAACTTATATCCACCAAAGTATTCCTATGCCAGATAAGTCCACAAACCTAGAGGCAACAGCCTCTTCAAGAACATCAACCAGATGTAGCCCTCTTCCCCATAATGTTGGCACCCCTTTTCAACATGAATTTGTTAGGGTGGTCACTGCCTAAACATCTCTGATGATTGAGTAACTGATAAAACAAAAGGAAGGGGTAGCAACAGAAAGGATTTAACAAAGGATTAGGAATGCTGAAATTGTATTTAAATATATTTTTAGTTGCTAGTGTATTAGAATAGCTAGAAGGACATAACAGAAATGGTGGATCTGTAACTCATAACATTTTTTGAAATTTGCTCTATAGCTACCCTAACTTGTATTTTGAAAGTTATCACCATTCTGTATGTATCTTATATTTCACAATAAGGAAATAACTGAATCTATGGGAATGTGACCCATAACATCCTTTGAACTTACCTATATATCTACTTGTTACATTGTACTTTGAAAGTTATCACCTTTCTGTATATATGTTATATTTCACAAGGGAATAACTGAAATTGTGGCACTGTAACCCATACCAATCTTTTAAATTTGCTCTCTATTCTACTTATTAAATAGTGCTTTGAAATTTCTACCTGTTTTGTATATATGTTATGTTTCACAATTAAAAATGTAAAAGAAAAAAAACAACACTAAAAACCCACAAGAAATAAAAATTTAGTAATTGTAAGAATAAATATAAGTAAACATAATGTAAGTCAGAGTTGAAATGTATTTTAAGATGTATCATTAAATATAACTTGCAAGCTAACTGACTAAAAAATATATATGCATTTCAAGGTGATGACCCATTTTGGTGGTAGTTGTTCCTATATAAAATGACCAATAGAAAAAAGGCACGTGTGAATTCCCATACAGAGGTAATATAGCAGAAAAAGGAATAATTGCGGAGTAACATAAAAACAAGTAAATGAAAGATCTTTTTCTTGATGTACATTAGATACTGAAATATACTTTATCAAAATCAAGGCAAAATACAGTAAGAAAATGAAACCAGATATGAAAGGGCATTGTAAGTCTGATATGAAACTCTCAAAAAGTGAAGGGACAGAATGCATGAAAGAGTAAGAAAAAACTGGCAAAGTATGACTTCATATTTGAATTGTAAACTAGAAGAAACACAGTGACCATATAATGCATTCAAGAAAGAGAAGGTGAACAAGAGAGAAGTATTAAAAAGAAATTTTAAAGAGATTACAAAAATATTGAGAAAAAATGTCAAAAGCTGAAGATAAGCCAACAAAGTTCAATATTGAATAAATGTAGTGCTTGAATAAGAAAACCAAATATAAACATGAAACAAATACTAAAATTTATAACTCTCTTTTTTTCTGGGAGGAAAAGTAATTATTCAAGGCTGCATATTAAAACTTAACACGGAAAATTGACTCAGAATAATCAATGGCAAGACATTTTCTCTTAAAATTACTAGGATATTAAAAAAGTAAACTCCTTTGTGTATTAAAGAGAAGTAAATGGAATTATGGAAATAACATTAGATTCTCATCAACATTTTTGAGAATAGTACTTTGTGCCAGAAGGAACAGGGTAGTATATCTGTATAAATAAATGTGAATCGTAGTTTTATAAACACAAAATTGAAATGTAAGGAAAAAATGCATTGGAATCCAAGTTAGCCAGCATGAACTTTAGTAAGCTTTTTCCCATGATCCCTTCCAGGTAAAAAGAAAGATTTTGATAAGTGAAATGTCTAGAAGACATTGACATGAGAAAAGATTTTAATTACTGAATGTGCAATTATTTTTTCACTAACAATGAGGATTCTATGAGAGAGGTAGTGACCTTGGTGGGGGCCCTAGCAAGATGAAATATAATAATTTATTAGTTCTCACTTTTTTAAGGAGCTTATTTATATATGTGTATATCTTATTGATAAGTATTATAAAAAGGAGATACATAGTGTTTATTGTAATAACATCTAACATTAAATGTTAACCTGTTTCTAAACTCTCTCTAAATCTAAGTGGAAAAAACCTAAACTGTCACTAAACTGACTCATTTGGGAAGGGATATAATGGGATGAGCACTGAGGTATCTCCATTTCTTTGGTATTATGTCTGCTTTCAGTTTCCAAACACCATGCAATATCCAGCTGCCCTGAGGCTCAGGCGGAGGTTTCCAGCTTAAGGTCTGGAGCACAGATGCAGGATCTGGAATCACTGTGGAGGCAAAGAAACAGATGGAGGAGAGGTTTCCCTAGGGTTGATGGGTGGGTTACAAGATACAGAAGGCACCTGAGATCATTAACTTGTCTGCACTAAGTTTTGCAAGGCTGTTATTTTCTCTACCTCTGTACACATAGAGTAGTGGCAACCTCAGTGCTCTCCTCAGTTTTTCTGATTTTCCTCAAGTTAGGAAAGCAGTGTAATGCACGTGAACTTGTTGTCTCTCTTCACTTCTTCCTATCTACACTCACATTTCCTTTTTTTTCTGTCTTTCCATTTCTTTGGTGCCTTCTGTGTATTACAGGAAAAGAGAATATATGAAAAGAAACTTGTCATCCTTGAACAGTGTAGGCAGCTGCAGGGAAGAGAAAAATTGTGCATGTACAGGGCCAACAGATTCAGGAACACATCTGTGTGGGGGGAGTCCAGCCTAGAATCAGCTTTATATTTGCCCTCCCCAAGGGTGCAGCCCAAGGCTTCTGCCTTCCAGCCCAGCTCCCTGTCTGGACCATTTGGGGTTATGAAACCTGATTCACTAGTGCATGTGTGTTTGGAGCCAGGGTAATGCTAAATAAAAGTAGGTAATAAGGAGGGTGGGAAAATTTTATAGATAATGTTGTTCCCATGACCTCAATTTTATTGATGAGGCTAGGTCTTTCCAGATAAGAATCATAAAATAAAGATAGAAGGATAAAAGCTACAAAGAGGAGCTTATGAATAAGAAAGAGAGAGATTACCAGAAAGACAGAAACAGGAAATAAGTTACATATGAATTTTCATTCTCTGTATCTGAAGTAGGTCTCTGAGTGGACCAGGGCAGAAATGATGATGGGGTGGCCTTACAAAAGAAAAGGGGAAGTTAGGGTAGATGAGAGAACTCAAGACTCTATTGCTTGTGCCAGGAGGTGACCTGATCCCAGGACACCGTTCTGTCTTCATCACTACATTTCTCTCCAAAGCCTCAAATGCTTCATCTCTGCCATGATGGAGTGGGTCTAGGATTCCAGGGTCCCTTTTCCAGCACTCAAATACTTTTAACTGTTGTCAGCAAGGAATGCCTGTGTATTTTTGTTCCTCTGAGAAGCAGACACTGTCTCCATATTTTTCTATGTGTTATATTGTCTTTTATCCCTTATTCTGTCCCTCACTACCTCCCTTGTTCTTTTTTCTTTCCATATTACTGACCATATGTTTACTCCCTGTCAACTGCCACCTATCATATTGTTCTTTAATATGGGAAAATTGGAGAAAAAATCAAGGGTATAGTGACATGCTGTCCAGTGAATCAATTGATCAAGTAACAAATCCATTCTAACCAGGGAATAACAGTCAGAGGCCTGGAGTTGAGTCAAGTCCCATGGAAGAGAGGCTTGTGGGAGACACTTTGTCCTCACAATATCCCTCTGGGTTTATGAGCCCATTAGAGAGGATGAATTCAAGGTTAGAGGTAAAGTAACTTGTCCAGATTCCCTTCATCTGCAAGTGAGTAAAACAGGGATTCCACAGGAAACACTTAAATAAATGGAAGCTTCTGGGATTTCATCAAGCCTTCAAAGGCCTGGGATTGATGGGTGCCTGGATAGGACTGAGGAAAGGTACAGGGAAGGACAGGACAGAACTGATGGGCTAGAACACTGACTTCTGAGAGGAGCAGGCCCTCCTGGCCCAGCAGCCCCTTCACACAAGGCCTCCTGAAACCTTCCAGACCTTGGATGCTGTTGACAGGGAATTGAACTTAAACCTCTCTCAAGTGGAAGCAATTCCAGGTTTTAATCTAATCCCAGGGATATGCTCCTCATGGCAACTCAAGGACACAGGTGCTTCTATGGTAAGCCCAGAGTAAATATTCTTTATGCCACCCACCCCAGGGAGTTCCTTGAAACCAGGAGTTCACAGGGAGGATAAGACATGGATGCAGTCCTTCTAGACCTTTAAGTGCAGAGGGAGAATCCCTACTTCTCAAACACCATCTGGAAGTCACTGAAAAACTTTGTCCCCAGTCTAGGTGAGAGCCTGAGACAGACTGTGCCCCACCAGGTCCCCTCCATCATAGGTAAACATTAAAACTTCATAGACCATCTCATGTGCTCCATTCCTAAGGGCTGCTAACCAAAGAAAACAAGGGTTTGATAATTGGCCTTGGCAGAGTCATGAGAGTTCAGGTTTTGTGGGAAAGGTAAATCTTGAATATCCTAGCAAGAAAAGATGGTTGTAGAAAGAGTACACTCAAAGTCCATGGTCATAAAACCTATTTCTATTTTATTAAAAATGGAAAGAATGAAGTACACCTCTCTATTTCCCTTATTTTCTGATTTCCCACCCACTTCTTCAGACTCTTGAGTAGCAGTATATCCAAACTGGTCCCAGGAACCCTCTCTCATCAAATCTTCTTGAGTGTTGTTACCTACCTGGATTTTTGTCATCACTGTTGCTTGTGGAGTCATACCTCTGATCCTCAAGCCAATCTTTAGGAACATGAACATTTGCAAGAAAGTTATTGGAGTGGCACATGCATACCTCTCTTTTTCAGTTGAGGACATGCTGGCCACCCAAGATCATCAGGGTCTGTTTCCCTGGGTTCTCAGTCCTTCCCTGGACTCTGTGGAGTCAGAGGCCTTCAATAGGACATTACAGTCAGTTTGCAAATCAGAGAGATGTGGAGAAGGAATCCCTGTTCAACTGTTCACTTCCCTGTTTTGCAAGACAAGTAAAACTCTCACCTACAGTCTTATCAATCTGAAATTCTGACTATTGTGGAAAGGCTCTGTTTTAGATGAGTTCAATGAACAGACCAGAGCCAGGCTCAGGGCAGCTGCCCAGAAAAGTGCATTGTGAGGAAGGAATTTCTCTCTGCATTGTCCATGCCATAACTACTAGCACAAAAGGGTACTGAGGTTTTGAGAAAAAAAAGGATGACAATAGATAACAATAAGTTTTTGCTGCAGATGCCCTGGTCATGTAGTGCTTGCTACCATGAATTGAAATGACAAATGCCACCAAACTTATAGAAGATTAGAGACTCTTCCAGGCAGAAAGTTGTGAAGAAACTGCAGGGAATTTTGATAAAAAGGACCTAACATTTCTAATGAATGGTTTGCTATTGGCTAGATGTGCATTCTGAAAAACAATTCACCTCAAGCTTTCTTGGCTCATATGTTTTAAAGGAAGACAGATATGGATGCTTTTCTCTTATCATAACCATGGTATTTCCTTTTACCACAATACCATGAGCAGACAGTAAAGGCTTGTTCAGAAGTGAGATTTATGACTAAATGGAGGCATTATTAAATCACACTAAGAGGGATTCTGTAACTTTAATTCATTTAGAGCCCTGTTCTAGTTTGCTAATTCTGCCAGAAAGCAAAACACCAGAAATGGATCAGCTTTTATAAGGGGGTTTATTGGTTACAAAGTTACAGTCTTAAGGCAATAAAGTTTCCAAAGTAAGTCATCAACAATTGGTTACCTTCATTGGAGGATGGCCAATTGTGTCTGGAAAATCTGTTAGCTGGAAAGGCACATGGCTAGCATCTGCTCCAAAGTCCTGGTTTCAAAATGGCTTTCTCCCAGGATGTTCCCCTCTAGGCTGCAGTTCCTCAAAAATGTCACTCTTAGTTGTACTTGGGGTATTTGTCCTCTCTTAGCTTCTCTGGAGCAACAGTCTGCTTTCAATGGTCATCTTCAAACTGCCTCTCATCTGTAGTTCCTTTGCTTTCTTCAAAGTGTCCCACTTGGCTGTGTTAGCTTGCTCCTTCTGTCTGATCTTATATAGTGTTCCAGTAATTTAATTCAGACCCACCCTGAATGGGCAGGCTGACATCTCCATGGAAATTATCCAATCAGAGTCATCACCCACAGTTAGGTGGGGCATATCTCCATGGAAACATTCAAAGAATTACTAATTAACACTGATATGTCTGCCCACAAAAAATTACGTCAAAGATAATGGCATTTGGTGGGACATAATACATTCAAACCAGAACAAGCTCTTTGAAGGTTTTCCTGAGTGGGAATGGGATATTTTCCTGGATTATTGAGGTATCCTTGGCATACAATGAACTGAACATTTTTAAGGAGTATAATCTGAAAAATTTTGGGATGTGTATATATCCTGTCAACTTTACACAGAAAATTGACACTATCAGTTGTGCTAGTGTTAGAAAAATCTAGAAAAACATACTAATGAACATATTCACACATACAATCACATATAGACAGACACCACTAATGTGAAACAAGCCCATGCCACCTAAACAGAATCCCACTACACAAGAAACAAGACCAGTGTTCTTACCTAGAATATCCCTCTGCTTCACTGCATCCCAATCTGTATTCCCACTGAGAAGCTGCTATCTGTTGGGGAAGTCCCCTCTAGACTAAAGATAGAAAGGAACACTCACATTCCTTAGATTCTAGATTTTCCCTCTGCAAATGTGTGTTGAGAGAATGTGTACATGGCTGCTTGCTCAAGGAATGCCTGAAATTTCAGAAAAGGAAACACTGTTAGGATCAGAACTGACTCTGTATCCTTGCAGAAAGCTTTTCTCTTTTTTCACATTCAGACTTTGTAATGAATGTTAAAACTTTTAATATTTTCTGCCAGTCTCTGAAACTCTAGTAATTTTTGTTCATCCTTTCTCTCTTCTCTCACTCTTCAATCTTCACTTTTTATCCTTTCTACTGCTCAAACTTCTAGCTCACTCACTTTTTCCTCTTTGTTCTACATGCCATTATTGATCCTATGCAGAGAATTTTTTTATTTAGGATATTTTATGTTCTGATCTAAAATTTCCATTTACATGGTTTTTATTTCTCTTTGCTGAGTATTTTTATCTCCATTCATTTCAGGAGGACTTACCTTTACTTCATTGAGCATAGTTGAGTACCTGCTCTGTCTTCTAATTCTTTCTGAGGTTAATTTTGGACTGTTTCTGTTGGTTGTAATTCTTCTTGAGAATAGGTCAGATTTTTCTCATTCTTCATAAGCTATTGCACAATTTTTGATGATATACTTGTTAGTGTTCTTACTGTGTTGTGATACTCATTCAAGATTGTTTTGACTAGAGGTAGTTTGGATAGTGAGTGTCCTTTATGATTGTTTATGAATTAGAGGATTTGCTTTTCCATTTCTGCCAAAGAGTTGCTGGAATTTTGATAGGTATTATTTTGAATTTGTAAATGGCTTTAGATAGTATTGAAATCTTAATAATATTAAGTCTTCCTATCCTTGAACAATGGACATCTTGCCATATATTTATTATTTTAATTACTTTCATTAATGTCTTATAATTTTCATATACAAGACCTTCACTGCTTGCTTAAATTTATTCTTAGGTGTTTTACTCCCTTTGATGCTATTGTGATTTGGAGTCCATTTTGGGTTGTTCTTTGCTGATGTATAGAAACACAACAGAGTTTTGCATGTTTTTCTTACAAACTGCATTAAAACAACCTCCACCTCCCATCTCTGAAATGAAAATCTTAACACTATATAACTGAACTCTGATTAAGGGACATTAACAAGGGATGTGAGAGGACCTAGCCACAATCACATATGTAAGGAATGAGGTTAGAAAATAGCATTGAAGAAAATACAAAGGCCATCATATTCAGTTTCCTGTCTCATCTGGTCTTCTAAGGGAAGACAGATTCACACTCCATCAGTCACAAGCCCTTCTCAGGCAATAAGATATGCACAACACCTATTAGGCTCATTAATGTTCTGAAAGTAACACATCCCACACCTCTTAATCTCATTAGAGTCCATGTCCAAACTGACATGTATATCTGCTACTTTCCACTGTGGAAATACCCGACAATGTACATTAGAATTGGCAGAAAATGCTATTTTCCAACTATGCTGAATGTCCCACAGTGAATGGATTTTAGATTAGAGTCCTTGGCTACCTATGAATATGCCTCCTTGGATCAGTGGGCTGAGAATAGCCAAAAATGGCAACCTATGTGTTTTCAGTCTAAGAGTTTTTGGGTTTCGGACTAAGAGGCTGTGGTTATCTGTTGACTATGGCCCATATCAAAGGAAGATCTGGGCTGCTTATCAGGTTTTTTTAATAATGGAAGTGCTTACAGGGCCACAACTTATCCTGTGCCTGCAGATTTCCATAATATCATGAGTGAGAGGTAATTTTCAACAGAAGCTCAGCACAGCCACTGAAGACTCACTGTAAATGAAGAGGGCAAAACCAGAAAACAGGGTCCTTATAAATTACAGGAGGTTGTGGTTTTCCCCATGCTCAGCTCCTTGTCCACAAATCTTGAAATGCTGTAGAGGGCACACCATAAGCCACTCTTCTAGTCAAGAGGGGAGCCCCTTTGGACCAACTGTCTAGCATGGAAAAGAAGACAGTAAATCACACCAATGGCTGTGCCTGAGTGAGTGACACAAAGGCAGAACCTCACTCATCACTCTCCCACCCACCCTGTTTCCTTGGTTCTGCTCCACTGCCCACATCAGCTCTCTAATATAGTCTCTCCCTCCTCAGAATTGCCAAGAATTCATGTCCTTGTCTCTGGATCTGCATTTTCTGAGGCTATCACAACTTTTTACCCACCATTTAGAAAGCAAGTGCAAAACAATTGTTAGGTTACTTTTCTTAATTTTTATTAGCCCATAAATTGATTTAGACCAATGATTTTTAAAAAGTTTTATTCAGATATATTCGTATATCCTACAGTCATCCACAGTTTACAGTTATTCACAGTACCATCATATAGTTGTGCATTCATCACTAGAATCAATTTTTGAACATTTACCTTACTCCCAAAAAATAAAAATAAAAGTAAAGAACACCTAAAACATTTCATACACCCATCCCACCATATTTTTCATTTACTTTTTGCCCCATATTTCTGCTTATCTGTCCATATACTGGATAAAGGGGGTGTGAGCCTCCAGGTTTTCACAATTACACAGTCACACCCTGTAAGCAACATAATTATGCAATCACCTTCAAGAATCAAGGCTACTGGTTTGCAGTTCAACAGTTTCAGCTATTTCCTTCATGCTATTCCAATACACTAAAAACTAAAGGGGGATACATATCATGTAAGAATGCCCTCCAGAATGACCTCTTGATTCCATTTGAAATCTGTCAACCACTGAAACTTTATTTTATTTAATTTCAGTTCCCCTATTGGTCAAGAAGATTTTCTCAATCCCATGATGCTGGGAAAAAGTTCATCCCCAGAAGCCACATTCCATGATGCCAGGGAGATTTCCACCCCTGGAGTCCTGTCCTACATTGGACTGAGGACAGTGGTTTCACATGCCATGTGGACTTAGAGAGACAGCCACATCTGAACAACAAAGAGGTTCTATGGGGGAGACACATAGACACAATTATAAATAGGCTTAGCCTTTCCTTTTCAGTGACAAACTTCATAAGGGCAAGCCCCAAGATCAATGGCTCATTCTACTGAATTGTTAGTCTTCAATGTTTTTGAGAATATCAGTAATAACCCAGGTGGGGAAGTCCAGCATTTCTGCAGTTTTTCCCAGTTCCTCAGGGGCTCTCCAAATATATTTTTTATTCTCTGCTGAAATTATTTTGGAATGTATAGGGATTTCATAGTAACCTGTACAAGCCTACCAGATCTCACTTCCTATTCAAAGTTCCATGTAATTATGGTGTTTGAATAAACTTGACCATACAAGTTAAATTACTCAGTGTGCTGCAGAAAATATAGATCCTGTGCTAAATAAACATCTCTTCCCTTGGTCTCACACAGAAGTTGAAGTTCTAAAACAGTCAATATGATCTTGTGTCCTTTGGCCAGATTTGCCTTAGCCCTAACCAGATCTGTTTCATTGATATCTTTAATTGAAGTCTGAACTCTTTCAGCTTAACAGATGCCATATGAGGCAATACTGTCATTCATGACTGCTGACTCTAGCTCTGAGTTTCAGGTGTTACATGGATACTCAAAGTACCAGAGAATGATCAGCTTATTCACAAAGAGCTCAGCATCTCAGAATTTAGGGATAACCATTACAACTCAGGAAAAGATGTTACTGCTATTGCAAGAGATTACAATATAGGGGCCATTACAGTAGGTGCTCTCCTGATAAGCTGTGGTCTAAGATTCAATTCTCAGAGCTTACATGTTATAGTTAATCCATATTAGTGAGACATTATGAGGTTTGTCTTTTCATTTCTGGCATACTTCACTCAGAATGCTGTCCTAAAATATCCATTCACCTAGTTGTTTTTCTCACAGCCTCATTTCTTCTTACACCTGCTCAGTATTCTATAGTGTGCATACTCCACAGTTCACCAGTTTTATTCATCAGTTGATGTACCCTTAGGCCACCTCCACCCATTGCAAATCATGAATACTGCCTCCATAAACACAAGTAAGCAAATGTCCATTTGTGTTCCTGCACTCATATTTTCCAATTATATGCCCCCTAATGAAGTTGCAGGATCTTGTGGCACCCACATACTTAGCTTCCTGTGGAACTTCCACACTATCATCCAGATAGCCTACACCATTTTAATTCCCTACCAACAATAAATAGGTACATCACTCTCTCCATGTTTTCCCCAGCACTTACTTCCCTCTTCTTGTATTTTCCCTGTAATTTTTAGAGATATATTCCCATACCATACAATTATCCACAGTGTACAATTAGTTTTTCACAATATCATCTTATAGTTGTGCATTCATTACCACAATCAGCAATTGAACATATTCATTATTTCAAAAAAATTAATGAATAATGAAAATTTAAAAATTAAAATACCATACAATACAATTTAATAATAAGGTCAGAAAACATCACCACTACCAAGAATATCATACCCTTTCTTATATTTCCCTCTCATAGACATTTAGCTTTGGAATATTGCCTTTGTTATATTTAATGGATATTACAATGTTACTGTTAACTATAGACTCCTGTTTGCTTTGATTATGTTTCTCCCAATACCATCCCTTTTTCAAAACCTTGCAAGGTTGAGATTCATTTGTTCTCCCACATGTAAGAACATTTTATCTTTGTACATTTATTCACCATCATTAACCACTCTAGGTTTCACTTAGTTATACATTCCAGTCTTTATTGTCTGTCTTTCCTTCTGGTGTCATACTTGCCTCTAGCAATCCTCTTTCAGCTTTACTCACAGACATCTTTTCTCAGTGTTCTTAAAATATTCTGCTACTATCACACAGTACTATGCTATCCATTTCTGGCTCTATACAGTCAAATCATGTTGAACATTTACTCCTTTAGCCTCAAATGCTGATCTTTACCCTCTGTCTCCTGTATTCTCAGCTTTTGACTCTCAAAGTTTGCACATTAATGTTAGTTTATGTAAATGAGATCATACAATATTTGTCCTTTTGTTTTTGGCTAGCTTCCCTCAACATATGGTCCATAAGGTACATCCACATTACTGTATGTTCAGAACTTTGTTCTGTTTTACAGCTGCATAATATTCCATCATGTCTATATACCACAGTTTATCCTCTCATCCATTGATGGAAAAGTGGGCTGTTTCCATCTCTTGGTAATCATGAATAATGCCATTATAAATGGTTTACAAATGTTCATTCAAATCTTAGCTTTCAGTTCCTCTGAGTGTAAACCTAGTGATAGAATTGATGGCTCATATGGCAGTTCTATACTTAGCTTCTATACTTAGCTTCCTGAGGAACTGCTACACTGCCTTCAGACAGACTGCACCATTCTACATTCCCACTAACAGTGCACAAGTTTGCCTCTTTGTACACATCCGCTCCAGCACTTGTGTTTTTCAGTTTTGTTGATAATGGCCATTCTGGTAGTTGTGAGATACCTCATTGTGTTTTTTTTTTTCAATTTATCTTATGCAATTTTATTGAGACATAATCACATAACATACACTCATTCAAAGTTCATAGCCAGTTGTTCATAGTCTCCTCATATAGTTGTGCATACATCACCATAATCAAACTTTCAACATTATCATTATGCAAAAAAATAAAATAATTAGTAAAGATTAAAGTAAGAAAAGAACATCCAAAACAACTCATTTCCCTCCTACCCCCATTGTTCATTTACTTTTTACATATCATTTAATTGGGATATATATATATATATATGCACACCCTACAGTCATCCACAGTGTACAATTATTCACAGCACCATTATACTTTCATGTGTTCATTACTGGATTCATTTTTTTCTTTTTTAGTGCACTTTTATTGAGATATAGTCACACACCACACTGTCCATCCAAAATATACAAACAGTGGCTCACAGTATTATCATATAGTTGTGCATTTATCACCACAGTCAAATTAAAAAAAAAAAACTTTCTATTTTGAAATACTTTCAAACCTACAGGAGTGTTACAAAAATAATACAAAACCCATACGGAGGACTTTAACACATCCCTGTCCCCCCAGATACCCAGATCCATCAGTTTTAACATTTGCCACATTTGTCTGTCATTCTATCTATTCATCAAGCTATCAATTCATCTTTCTGTCCATCTATCTGTGTCTGTCACTATGTTTTCTGAACACTTGAGAATAGGTTGTATACATGATCATCCTTGAACAGTTAATACAGCCATAAGCATTTCTAAGAACAAGGATATTCACTTAATGTAACCTTAAGTGCAGTTATCAAGTTGAAGAAATTTAACATAGATGAGAAGCTTACAGTTTATGTTCAACTTTTTCACATATCTCAAAAATGTCATTTTATTCTCTTTCTCCTCCATTATTAGATCCTGTGCATGACCACAATTGCATTTATTTTTTTAATATTCATTTTATTGAGATATATTCACATACCATGCAGTCATACAAAACAAATCATACATTTGGTTGTTCACAGTATCATTACATAGTTGTACATTCATCACCAAAATCAATCCCTGACACCTTCATTACCACACACACAAAATAACAAGAATAATAATTAAAGTGAAAAAGAGCAATTAAAGTAAAAAAGAACACTAGGTGCCTTTGTCTGTTTGTTTTTCTCCTTCCCCTATTTTTCTACTCATCCATCCACAAACTAGACAAAGGGGAGTGTGGTCCTTATGGCTTTCCCAATCCCATTGTCACCCCTCATAAGCTGCATTTTTATACAATTGTCTTCAAGACTTATGGGTTCTGGGTTGTAGTTTGATAGTTTCAGGTATCTACTACCAGCTACCCCAATTCATGAGAACCTAAAAAGGGTTGTCTATATTATGTGTAAGAGTGCCTACCAGAATGACCTCTCAGCTCCTTTTGGAATTTCTCTGCCACTGAAGTTTGCTTCATTTCCATTCACATCCCCTTTTTGGTCAAGAAGATATTCTCCATCCCATGATGCTGAGTCTACATTCCTCCCTGGGAGTCGTATTCCATGTTGCCAGGGAGATTCACTCCTCTGGGTGTCTGATCACACATAAGGGGGAGGGCAGTGATTTCACCTGCCATGTTGACTTAGCTAGAGAGAGAGGGCCACATCTGAGCAACAAAGAGGCATTCGGGAGGAGGCTCTTAGGCACAATTATAGGGAAGCCTAGCCTCTCCTTTGCAGCAACAGACCTCCCAAGTTCAAATCCTGTGGTAGAGGGCTCAATTCATCAAACCACCAGTCCCCTATGTCTGTGGGCATGTTAGCAACCATCACGGTGGGGCAGGCCAATACCCCTGCATTCTCCACCAGCCCCTCAAGGGGGCTCTGCATATTTTTGTCATTTTTTTTTTAGACTTTTTTTTTAAATCAACTGTATGAAAAATAAAAAAATAAAAAAATTTAGAAAAACATACAATCTATGTCATTTATTTCTGCTTCAATCCTCTTTATTTCTTTTCTTCTACTTGGTTTAGGACGGCTTTATTGTTCATTTTCTAACTTCTTCATTTGCTTCATTATGTCTTTGATTTTGGCTCTTTCTTCCTTTTTAATGTATGCATTTAGTGCTATAAATTTCTCCCTCAGTACTGCTTTTGCTGCATCCCATAGTTTTGGTATGTTGTGTTCTCATTTTCTTTCATATCTATATATCTAGCAATTTCTTTTACTATTTCTTCTTCAACCCACTGATTGTTTTAGGAGTGTGTGGTTCATCGTCCAGGTATTTGTGAATTTTCTAAGTCTCTGATGGTTATTGACTTCTAATTGTATTCCATTGTCGTCAGAGTATGTGCTTTGAACAGTTTCAAATTTTTTAAATTTATTGAGGCTTGTTTCATATCCCAGCATATGATCTATCCTGGAGAAAGTTCCATGAGCAGTAGAGAAAAATGTGTATCCTGGTGATTTGGGATGTAATGTTCTATATATGTCTATTAAATCCAATTCATTTATCAGATTTTTTATGTTTTAAATTTCCTTATTTGTCATCTGTTTGGTTGATCTATCTATAGGAAAGAGTGATGTGTTGAAGTCTCCCACAATTATTGCAGAAACATCAATTGCTTCCTTTATTTTTGCCAGTGTTTGTCCCATGTATTTTGTGTCACTTTGGTTGCTGTATAAACATTTATGATTGTTATCTCTTCTTGTTGAATTGCCCCTTTTATTAGTATGTAGTGGTCTTCTTTGTCTCTCATAATGTCCTTGCATTTAAAAGTCTATTTTATCAGAGATTAATATTGTTACTCCTGCTTTCTTTTGGCTGTAGGTTGCATGAAATACTTTTTGCATCCTTTTCCTTTCAATTTCTTTGGGTCCCTGTGTCTGAGATGAGTCTCTTGTAAACAACATATTGATGGTTAATTTTTTTGATCCATTCTGCCAATCTATATCTTTTGCTTGGGGATTTCATCCATTTACCTTCAACATTATTACTGTGAAGGCATTTCTTTAATTAGCCATCTTTCCCTTTGGTTTATGTTTGTCAGATATATTTTCCCCCTCTCCCTTAATGTCCTTTAATGTACCCATACTAAGTCTCTTTAGTACTGAACATTTCTCCATATCTCTCTCTCCTTTGTTTGTTTCCCTGTCAGTGGGGCTCTTTAGTATCTCAACTAGGGCATGTGTTTTGTCAGCAATTTCTCTAAGCATTTGTGAAAAATTTAAGCTCTCTCTCAAATTTGAAGGAGAGCTTTGCTGGATAAAGAATTCTTAGTTGGCAATTTTTCTCTCTCAGAATTTTAAATATGTCATGTCACTGCCTTCTTGCCTCCATGATGGCTGCTGAGTAATCACTACTTAATCTTATGCTGTTTTGTTTGTGTGTGGTGAATTACTTTTCTCTTGCTACTTTCAGAACTTTCTTCTTCTCTTCCATATTTGACAGTGTGATCTTAATATGTGTTGGAGTGGGCTTATTTGGATTTATTCTATTTGGAGTCCAGTGGGCATTTATTATTTGTGTATTTATGGTGTTTAGAAGGTTTGGGAACTTTTCCTCAACAATTTCTTTGAATACTCTTCCTAGACCTTTACCCTTCTCTTCCCCTTCTGGAACACCAATGAGTCTTATATTTGGACATTTTGTTATCTGTCACATCCCTGAGCTCCATTTCAATTTTTTCAATTGTTACCCCATTCTTTCTTTTGTTCATTCATTTTCCATTCTGTTGTCCAACAGGTCACTCATTTGCTGTTCAACTTCCTGTAGTCTTGTACTATGAGTATCCAGAATCTTTTTAATTTGGTCATCAATTTCTTTTATTTACATAAGATTGTCTATTTTTTATTTATTCTTGCAATTTCTTCTCTATGCTCTTCTAGGGTCTTCTTGATGTCCTTTATATCCTGTGCCATGATCTCACTGCTTATCTTTAGTGCTTTGACTAATAACTCCAAGTACTGTGTCTCCTCTGATCTTTTGATTTGGTTTTTTGGGCTTTGTTTATCCATATCATCTGGTTTTTACATATGCTTTAAAATTTTCTGTTGTTTTTGGCTTCTTGGCATTTCCTAGACTTGATAGGTTTCTTTTAGGATCTGTAGACCAATTAAAAGCTTTATCTCTAATTTGTCAGATCTACAGCTTCATAGAGTACACTTTAACCAGTAGGTGGCATCTGTGAGACACCTATTCCTCTAAAGCCAGTTCTCTCCCACTTTGTCTTGTGGTAAATGGGGGTGTGAGTCTTGTGGGGGTCCAATTGTTGCATCAAGATTTCATGTGTAGTTGGTGTTGCCTGCCCTGCATATGGGGTGTGTGCCTGAGTGGTTAGGCAGGGGGTGCAGCTTTTGTAATCAAATCTCTTAGGTGTTCCTGGAGATTTAAAGCTGTTGCATTAGTCTAATACATCAGTTCAGCCTTGCCACAGTTTGTCTCTGCCACTGGCCCACAAGTCCTTGGTTTTGGTGTATGGTCCCTGGGACTTGTGAGTGGGTCCCTCTTCCAAGCCATGCACTACTAGGTCTTCTGTTAAGGGATGACTGTGCTAAATCACAAGTGAGTGCTGTCCCCCAAGGGAGGTTCTGGGCTCAGGGCTGTGTAGGGGCATTCCCAGTCTGCTGAAAGGATGGCTGAATGGGGCATGTTAATTTCCCCCTTTTCACACAGCTCCACCTTCCCAGCTCTGGGACAATTAGCTGAGGATGCAGGAAAGGCTATTGTCCATACCAAATATTGTGGTGTGAGTGTGTGTTGTTACCCTTCCCATCACTCTGTGTTGTTTGGGAGCAGCTCTAGGCTGGGGTGCTGGTGCCAGGCAGGAGTGTTCCCTCCCCACAAGGAAGATGACTATAAGGGGATGCCTCCCTTTTCTTTGGAAGTTGTGGTGTTCAGCAAATTTTCTGCCACTGGACTTATTGTCTTGTGTGTCAGAGCTCTCTTAGCTCTGGTTTTGTCTGGGCCCAAATTGCAAGTCTTTGAAGCTTTGTGTAATGGGCTTCATGGAGTAATTGTTTTAGAAAAAGAATAAAAGATTAAAAAAAGGCCCTCCTTGCAGATCTAATGGGCCATTGAAATGCTAAGAGAGAAGGAGATTAGGGCCATTAAGTAACAATCAAGAAAGCAGAGAAACAGCTCTTCAGACAAGGAAACTCACCTTCTGGATTTGCTTATGAGCCTGACTCTGCCTGTGCCCTGCCCTTCACTGTTCTATGTTCACCAGAACTCCAAAAAGTCTCTGTTTTTATTTTTGGGTTTTCCTTGCTGTTTTTGCTAGCCCTAGCTCCTCTCCACTGGGCTGACTTCTCCCAGATTCTCAGGTGTCTTTTTTCAGTCTATCTATGTTCGGAATTTGGACCAGCCATTTGAGGTTTCAATAAGAGCCAAAACTGCATTTCTCCCTCCTTGTTCCCAGCACCAATGGTCCCTCTTCCCATGGGACTGAGCCTGGCATGGAGGGAAATGGGTCCCTTGGCTGTAAGAACTTACAGATTTTGCTGAGTTCAGCTATTGCATGCATCCATGAGTGCTGTACAAAGTGTGCCCAAAGTCAAATTGCTCTCTGGTGTCTGGTCCATGCAGTTCCTGGCTTTCTACCTACTGCCTGGGAGGAGTAACTAAAACCTACACCTCACCCTTCTGCCATCTTGCCCTGTCCCTCTGAAGATCATTTTTAAAGTCTTTTTCTGAGATGACCAAAGTTTCATATTCTTTGTTCATTGTTTCCAATATTGTTTTTTTTGGTTTTAATTTATTAATTTATTTTGCAGGAATATTTGACTCCTTGAATATATAATCTTTGGCAGTACAGTGCATGCATTGCCTTTTAAAATGCCTTTGTACTCTCAAAGCAACTGGGAAAGAGCAGCCTCTTCAATAAATGGTGTTTGAGAACTGGATATTCATTTCCAAAAGAATGAAAGAGGATGCCTATCTCACACCTTATTCAAAAGATAACTCAAAATGGATCAAAGACCTAAACATTAGCACCAAGACCATAAAACTCTTAGAGTAAAATGTAGGGCAATATCTTAGATCATTTGATAGAGGGTGGTTTATTAGACCTCACACCCAAGGTGTTAACAATCAAAGAAAAAATAGAGAAATGGGAGCTCCTGAAAATTAAGCACTTTTGTACATCAAAGGACTTTGTCAGAGAAGTAAAAAGGCAACCTACACAATGGGAGATGATATTTGGAAACCACATATCAGATAAGGATTTAATATCCCAAATATATAAAGGAATCCTACATCTCAATAACAGAAAGACAAACAATCCAATTAAAAAATGGGCAAAAGACATGGGTAGACATTTTTCTGAAAAGGAAATACAAATGGCTCAAAAACATATGAAAAAATGCTCAAGTTCACTGGCTATTAAGGAAATGCAAATCAAAACCACAATGAGATATCTCACACCTACCAGAATGGCCATTATCCAAAAAAGCAGAAAATGATAAGTGCTAGAGAGGATGTGGTGAAAGAGGGACACATATTCATTGTTGGTGGGAATGTAGAATGGTGTAACCACTCTGGAAGACAGTGTGGAGGTTCCTCAGGAAGCTAAGTATAGATTTGCTTTATGACCCAGCTATTCCATTGCTAGGTATATACTGAGAAGAACTGAAACTTAAGGCACAAACATTTGTAAACTGATGTTTATTGCAGCATTATTCATGATTGCCAAGAGATGGAAACAGCCCAAATATCCTTCAATGGATGAGTGGATAAACAAACTCTGGTATATACACATGATGGAATACTATGCAGCTGCAAGACAGAACAAAGACATTGTTCATATAATAATGTGGATGAACCTTGGGGACACTATGTTGAGTGAAGTTAGCCAGAAACAAAAGCACAGATTCTGTATGGTCTCACTAATATTAACAGACACTAATGAACCAACATTGGGAGTTAAAAGCTGACAACACAGGTAGTCAGGAGATAGAAAGAAGGCAGAGACCAGGCATTTGATGCTGAAGGACTACAGAATGTTTAGGATTGATTGTATAGATCCAGAAGTAGATAGCATAATACTGTGTGATAGTAGCATAGAATTTTAAGTTCACTAAGCAAAGATGTCTGTGAGTAAAGCTGAAAGAGGTGGGATAGGAGAATGTATGACACCAGAGGTAAAGATAGATGATAAAGAAGGGGATTGTATAAATTGGAAAAAACTGGAGTGACCAATGACTCTTACTAAATATACAAATATAAAAATGTTTTTGCATGTGGGAGAGCAAATGAATGTCAACCATGTAGAGTGTTGAAAAAGGGATTATATTCAGTAAAATACATAATCAAAGCACACTGGAGTCTATGGTCAACAGTAACATTGTAATATACCTCCATTAAATGTAACAAAGGCAATATGCAAATGCTAAGTGTATATGAGAGGGGGATATAGGGGAAGAATATGGGATTCATGGTAGTGGTGTTATTTTCTGTCCTTACTATTATATTGTACTTTATGACATGTTATTTTTGTTTTTATTGTCTTTTTTATTTCTAAAAAAAGAATTTTGCTTGTAGTAATCAATATGTTCAAGTGCTGATTGTGGTGATAAATGTACAGCTTTATGATGATAGTATGAACAACTGATTGTACACTGTGGATAAATGTATGGCATATGAATATAACTCCATAAAATTGTAGGAAAAAATATTTATAGGAGTAAAGGTGTTGGAGAAAGCATGGTGAGAGGGATGTATCTATCTACTGTTGATGAGCAGGTAGAATGGTGTAGCCTTTCTGAGGGTCAGTGTGGTGTTTCCACAAAAAGTATGTGGGGAACATAAGGTCCTGCATCCTCATTATGGGGTATGTCATTTGAAGATCTGAGAGCAGAGGCATGAATGGACATTTACAAACTTTTGTTCATGGAGAGAGTAATCATGATTTGCAATGGGTGAAGGTGATCTAAGAGTACATAGACTGAGGAACAGAATGGTGAACTGTGGCATGTGCATACAATGGAATATTGAGCAACTATGACAAGGAGTGAAGCTGTGAGACACACAACGATGTGAATGGATCCTGTACATAGTATTTGAGTGAAATATGCCAGAAGAAAAGGTAAACACCATAATGCCTCACCAATATGGACTAACTACAACGTGTAAACTCAAAATTAAATCTTAGAACATAGCCTAACATGGACATGATTATTGTAATAGTCCTTAGATTGTAAGCTCTTAGAGCAGTCCACTCTATTCCCGAATTGCAATGCCTATCTCTAAACTTTGAGATGCTGATCCCTTAGTGTGTAATCTGATTGGTCTCTGGAACAATGGGTATCTCTGAGACACCTGAAAGTCAGAGCTAGAGCTCACAGATATGAATGTTAGTATTAGTGCATGCAGAAACTGTTAAAAAAAAAAAAAGATGAAAAAGAACCCAGACTTCAATTAGTGATATGAATGAAGCACATCTGGTTAAGACTAGGGCAAACCAGTCCAAAGGGTAAAGGTCAAAACTGTCTGTGTTTTAAAACTTCAACTGCCATATGAGACAAAGGGAGGAGATGTCTACTTGGTGCAGTATCTATATTTTCTAAACAGTATGACTCTATGGTTGATTTGTTCAAACACCACAATTACATGGAAATTTGAATAGGAAGTGAGATATGGTAGGTTAGTATAGGTTAAAGTGAAATAGTGACACATCCCAAATTAATTTGGACAGAGAATAAAAAATATATTTACAGCCTCCCCCCCACCCCAAGGAGATTGGGGAAGGTGCAGAAGTGTTGGACTTCCTCACCTGGACTGGTGCTGATGCCACAAACATTGGGCCTGGTGGTTTGATGTGCCAAGCCCTTGGTTGTGCGACTTGCCCTTATGAAGCTTGTTGCTGTAAAGGAGAGCCTAAACTTGCATATAATTGTGCCTAAGAGTCTCCCCTTGAGTACCTCTTTTTTGCTCAGAGGTGGCCCTATCTCTCTCTAACTGAGCCACCTCAGCAGGTGAACTTACAGGGGTGTAAATCTCCCTGGCAATGCAGGATATGACTCCTGGGGATGAATCTGGACCTGGCATTGTGGGATTGAGAATATCTTATTGACCAAAAGGGGGATGCAAAATGAGATGAAATAGTTTCAGTGTCTGAGAGATTTCAAATGGAGTCGAGTGGTGACTCTGGTGGAAATTCTAGGCACTATATAGATAACACCTCTTAGGTTTTAATGTATTGGTATAGCTGGAAGTAATTACCTGAAATTACCAAACTCCAACCCAGCAGTCTGGACTCCTGAAGATGATTATATAATAAGGTAGATTACAAGGGGTAACAGTGTGCTTGTGAAAACCTTGTAGATCACACCCCCTTAATCTAGTGTATGGATGGATGAGTAGAAAAATGGGGATAAAAACTAAATGACAAATAGGATGGGATAGAGGGATGGTTTGAGTGTTCTTTTTTACTTTTATTTTTTATTCTTATTCTGATTCTTTCTGATGTAAGGAAAATGTTCAGAAATAGATTGTGGTGATGAATGCATAACTATATGATCATACTGTAAACAGTTGATTTATACCATGGATGATGGTATGGTATGTGAATAAATTTCAATAAAACTGAATTTAAAAAATAAATAAATAAATGCAAGACCCAGAAATTGTGCAGGTTAAAACAAAAGTAATGCCTTTTTAATAGTAAAATGTATTAAATTACAAGTACCCACATATAAAAAAATTATTGAAGTCAAGATTATCTTCAGGGAATATCATTTGCATATTCTGTATGTTTAATTGTGTTTCTTTCAATCCCTGTCATATAACCGGCAGAGGCAATAAAATTTTCAGTGAAATTGTCAAAACTATATAAAAAATAAAATAATATAAAGAGCAGTCACTGCATGGTGGCTGCAGAAGCCAGGGCAATCTCAGGCTCACTGTGACTGATGGACTTGGCAGTTTTGCTGATCACATCCTCCACACTCACACTCTCACACTAGACTTGGCTGCATGGCTGCATCTTGATGGAACCCACCTGCCCACCCTCTGGAGTGCTGCCCTGATCTGGCCCAGAGAAGAAGACATATGGTTATCATTTATAGAGGACTCACTTTGTGGAAGTCTCTGTATTATTCACCTAGATTATCACTGAATACTCATGACCTCCTTAGAAACCTAGCAGAAAGCTGCAGAACTCTCCACTCAGAGACCACTGCCCACCTCCTTGAAGAGAATATTGGGCTGGCCTACCAGGTTCAGTTCTCACAGCTCTTGGTCAACATTCTCTAATGAATTACCAGCAGCCTGCACATCAGCAATGGGAAGGCCACTAACTGCAAGCTCTTGCTGTCAAGCAGTAACATCATGTATGTCATCAATATCTCAGGACAGGTAGTGAACACCTTCTATGGGGACATTCAGAATGTGCAAGTGACTGTGGTTGATGCAACCAATGTGGAACTCTATGACTTCTTTCATCCCATTGCCAATAACAAGCACACTTTGGGGTTGAGTAATGCCACCCCCTGCTTCACTGTACCACCTATGGAGTCACTTGGTAACACTCAGCCTTGCCTTTCTCATGAAGTACACCATGTCCCTGTTTCTTGCCTACATATGGACCAAGTCATACCAGCCCATCATCTAGCCCAGCAAAAGTTTGTGGAGCTTATCCATGATGAGTTCCAGCTCTTTGGCAAGAACAAGGTGTACATGGTCAACTCTCAAAGGGGTGTGATTCCTGACATCTAAGAGAATGAGGTCTTTTGATGGTTCCCCAGTGAGCCATCCTGGCCAGTCCCTGGGCCAGGGAAGGAGCAGCATATATCCCATTGACCTGCACTGACTCGTGAGCTTGAACATTCTACTTTTGCTGATGCCTTCCTATCCATGAACATGGAATATTTTCTATCTTTTAAGGTCCCCTTCTATTTCTTTTAGTAGAGTTATGTAGCTTTCCTTGAATAGTTCTTTTACATCTTTGGTTAAGTTTATTCCTAGGTACTAGATTTTTCTTTTTTGGTTGCTATTGAGAATGATATATTTTTCTTGAGTGTCTCTTCAGTTTGTTCATTTCTAGCATATAGAAACTATACTGACTTATGTGCATTAATCTTGTATCCTGCTCCTTTGCTAAATTTATTAGCTCTAGTAGCTGTATCATTGATTTCTTGGGGTTTTCCAGATATAAGATCATATCATCTGCTAACAATGACACTTTTACTTCTTCCTTTCCAATTTGGATGCCTTTTGTTACTTTGTCTTGCCAGATTGCCCTGGCTAGCACTTCCAGCACAATGTTGAACAACAGTGGTGATAGCGGGCATCCTGGTCTTGTTCCTGATCTTAGATGGAAGGCTTTCAGTCTCTCACCATTGAGTACTAAGCTGGCTGTGGGTTTTTCATATATGCTCTTTATCATATTGAGGAAGTTTCCTTCAATTCTTACCTTTTGAAGTGTTTTTATCAAAAAGGAGTGTTTGATTTTTTTGAATGCTTTTTCAGCATCTATTGAGATGATCATTTGATTTTTCCCTTTTGGTTGATGTGTTTTTATACATTGATTTTCTTATGTTGAATCATCCTTGCATGCCTGGAATGAACCCCACTTGGTCATGGTGTATGATTTTTTTAATGTGTCTTTCGATTATATTTGCAAGTATTTTGTTGAGGATTTTTGCTTCTATATTCATTAGGGAAATTGGCTGGTAGATTTCCTTTTTTGTAGCATCTTTGTCTGGTTTTGGAATTAGATTGATGTTAGCTTCATAAAATGAGTTGGGTAGTGTTCCATTTTCTTTGATTTTTGAAAGAGTTTAAGTAAGATTGATGTCCGTTCTTTTTGGAAAGTTTGGTAGGATTCCCCTCTGAAGCCATCTGTCCATGGGCATTTATTTGTGGGAAGCTTTTTGATAACTGATTGGATCTCTTTTCTTGTTAGAGGTTTGTTGAGGTCTTCTGTTTCTTCTCTGGTCAGTCTAGGTTGTTCATATGTTTCCAGGAAATTGTCCATTTCCTCTACATTATCCAGTTTGTTGTCATACAGTTGTTCATAGTATCTTCTTATTTTTTTAAATTTCTTCAGGATCCACATTAATGTCACCTTTCTCATTCATTATTCTCTTTATATGGGTCTTCTTTCTTTTTCATTTTGTCAGTCTAGCTAGGGGCTTGTCAATCTTGTTGATCTTCTCAAAGAACCAAATTTTGGTGTTATTTATCCTCTCTTATTTTTTTTGTTCTCTATGTAATTTATTTCTGCTTTGATCCTTGTTATTTCTTTTCTTCTACTTGGTTTAGGATTGTTTCCTGTTCATTTTCTAGCTTCTTCAGTTGATCCATTAGTTCTTTGATTTTGGCTCTTTCTTCCTTTTTAATATATGTATTTAGTGCTATAAATTTCCTGCTCAGTACCACTTTTGCTGCTTCCCATAGGTTTTGGTATGTTGTGTTCTTATTTTCATTCATCTCTATATATTTAGCAATTTCTCTTGCTATTTCTTCTTTAACCCAGTGATTCTTTAGGAGTGTGTTGTTTAAATTCCAGGTGTTTGTGAATTTTCTATGTCTCTGATGGTTATTGACTACTAATTGTATTCCACTGTGGTCAGAGAATGTGCTTTGAATAATTTCAATCATTTTAAATCTACTGAGGCTTGCTTTATGTCCCAGCATATGATCAATTCCTGAGAAAGTTCCATGAGCACTAGAGAAGAATGTGTATCCTGGTGATTTGGGATGTAATGTTCTATATATGTCTGTTAAATCCAGTTCATTTATCAAATTTTTTAGGTTTTCAATTTTCTTATTGGTCTTCTGTGTGGTTGACCTATCTATAGGAGAGAGTGATGTGTTGAAGTCATCCACAATTATTGTGGAAATATCAATTGCTTCCTTTAGTTTTGCCAGTGTTTCTCTCATGTATTTTGTGGCACCTTGATTGGGTGCATAAACATTTATGATTATTTCTTTTTGTTGAGTTGCCCATTTTATTAGTATGTATTGAGCTTCTTTGTCTTTCATAACATCCCTGCATTTAAAGTCTATTTTACCTGAGATTAACATAGCTGCACCTGCTTTCTTTTGGCTGTAGTATGCATGAAATATTTTTTTCCATCCTTTCACATTCAATTTCTTTGTGTTCCTGTGTCTAAGATGAGTCTCTGGTGTGCAATATATTGGTGGTTCATTTTGTTCTTATCCATTCTGTGAATCTATATCTTTTAATTGGGGAGTTTAATCCATTTACATTCAACATTATAACCATGAAGGCATTTCTTGAATCAGCCATCTTATCCTTTGGCTTAAGTTTTTCCTATATATTTTTTCCCTCTCTCTATTAATATCCTTTAATGTACCCATACTAAGTGTCTTTAGCACTGAACTTTTCTCCATGCCTCTCTCTCATTTCTTTGTTTCTCTGTCTGTAGGACTCCTTTAGTATCTCCAGTAGGGCAGGTCTCTTGTTAGCAAATTCTCTCAGCATTTGTCTGTGAAAAATGTCAGCTCTCCCTCAAATTTGAAGGAGAGCTTTGCTGGAAAAAGTATTTTTGTTGGAAATTTTTCTCACTCAGAATTTTAAATATGTCATGCCACTGCCTTCTTGCCTCCATGGTGGCTGATGAGTAGTCAGTACTTAGTCTTATGCTGTTTCCTTTGTATGTGGTGAGTTGCTTTTCTCTTGCTGCTTTCAGAACTTCCTCCTTCTCTCCCGTATTTGACAGTGTTATCAGAATATGTCTCAGTGTGGGTTAATTTAGATTTATTCTATTTGGAGTTCACTGGGCATTTATGATTTGTGTATTTATGGTGTTTAGAAGGCTTGGGAGGTTTTCCCCAACAATTTATTTGAATACTCTTCCTAGATCTTTACCCTTCTCCTGCCCTTCTGGAACAGCAATGAGTCTTATATTTGGATGTTTTATATTAACTATCATATCCCTGAGGTCCATTTTGATTTTTTCAATTTTTTTTCCCTATTCCTTTTTTGTCCTTTCATTTTCCATTCTGTCATCTTCCAGGTCACTGATTCATTGTTCAACATCCTCTAGTCTTGTACTATGTGTATCCAGAATCTTTTTACTTTGGTCAACAGTTTCTTTAATTTCCATAAGGTCATCTATTTTTTTATTTACTCTCATAATGTCTTCTTTATGCTCTTCTAGGGTCTTCTTGATGTCCTTTATATCCTGTGCCATGCTCTTCTTCATGTCCTTTATATCCTATGCCATGGTCTTATCATTCATCTTTAATTCTTTGATTAATTTTTCCAAGTACTGTGTCTCCTTTGATCTTTTGATTTGTATGCTTGGGCTTCAGTTATCCATATCATCTGGTTTTCTCATATGCTTTAAAATTTTGTTGTTTTTGGCCTCTTGGCATTTGCTTAACTTGATAGGGTTCTTTTAGGATTTGTATACCAATTGAAATCCTTATCTCTAATTTGTCAGACCTGCAGCTTCATGGAGTATACTTTCTCTAACTAACCAGCAGGTGGCATCTATGAGCCACCTGTTCCCCTCAACAGAGTTCTCCCCCACTTTGTCTTTGTGGTGAGTGTGGGAGTGAGTCTTCTGGGGTCCAATTGGTGTACCCAGTTTGTGTGTGTAGTTGGTATTGCCTGCCCTGTACATAGGACATTTTTCTGTGCAGTTAGGGAGGTGGGGTGACACTAACAATCAAATCTCCCTGGTATTCCTGGAGTTTTAAAGCTGTTGCAACAGTCTAATCCTTCAGTTCAGTCCTGCCACAATTTGTGTCTGCTGCTGACCCACAAGTCCTTGGTATCGGTGTATGGTCTGTGAGACTTGTGATTGGGTCCTTCTTCCAGGCTGTGCAACCCCAGTTCTTCTGTTGAAGGATGACTGTGCTATGTCACAGGTGAGTGCCAACCCCCAAGGGCAGTTCTGGGCTGCAGGGCCTTTTAGGGAGGCTCACAGTCTGCTGAAAGTATGGCTGAATGGGGCATGTTAATTCATACTGCTCTGCCTTCCCAACTCTGGGACAACCAGCTGAGGGTGAAGGGAGTGCTAATGCCCATGCCTAATTTTGTGGTGTGTGCTTGTTATTGGAAGCACTTCCATCACACTGGGTTGTATGGGGCAGCTCTGGGATTTGTGGCCAGTGATGGGCAGGAGTCTTCCCTGTACACCAGGATGATGGCTGTGAGAGGATTCCCCCATTTTCTTGGGAAGTTGTGGTGTTTAGTGAATTTTCTCAGCCACTGGATTATTTCCTTTTGTCTCAGTGCTCTCTTAGTTCTTCTCTTGTCTTGACCTGCCCAAGTTTTTTTGCAAGTCTTTGAGTCTTTCTGTATTGGGTCTTTGAGTCTTTCTGTATTGGGCTTATTAGAGTAACTGTTTTAGAAAAAGAAAAAAAGATATAAAGTGCCCTCCTCACAGATCTAATGGGTTATCAAAATGCTAAGAGACAAAGCAATTAGGGCCATTAAGGAAAGGTCCAGGGGGGCAGAGAGATCTGTTTCTCTTCTGGATTTGCATATGAACCTCAGGGCATGAGCTCTGCCATTCCCCTTTCTATGTTCACTAGAACTCCAAAAAGCCTCCACTTTTATTTTTGTGTTTTCTTGTTGTTTTTGCTATCCCAATCTCCACCCTGCCAGATTGGCTGCTCCCAGATTCTCTGGTGTCTGGTCTCAGTCTATCTATGATTGGAGTTTGCATCAGTAGAATGAGTTTGAAATAAGAGCCACAACTGCAGTTCTTCCTCCTAGTTCCCAGTGCTGATGGTCTCTCCTCCTATGGGACTGAGACTGACAAGGAGGGGTGTGGGTTCCTTGCCCACAAATCTTACAGATTTCACTGATTTCAGCAGTTCCATGTGTTCATGAGTGGCCTCACCACTCCTCCATCTTGCTTGAATTCATTTTAAACATTATCAATAAGCTACAGCAACACACAAGTATAAAAAATCACCAATTTATAATAAGGCAAAACAAAGTCTCAGGACAGGTAGTAACCTGAAATAACTCCTTTGCTTCATGATTGCACAAGTTTGCATTAAATGATTATCTTCAAGACATTTGATTGAAATTTCTAATATTATAAACCTCAATCTTCATGCAGTCCATGTATCTTCTTTGGGGATTTGTTTATTGCTTCACAGTCATAGGTTTCCTGTTTCCCCTTTTGTCATCTTGTTTCAGTTACACAAGTTCACATCCCTCCAATCCACTTTCAAATAGAGACTACTCTGTTGAGCCTTGTGTGCAGAATCAGCTACACACCACACCAGGTGTTTCTGAATCTATTCCATTAATCCAAATATCAATCCCTGTACCCAGGTGTGCCTAATAAAGAGCAGGAATATGTGAGTTAAGAAACCTCAGGGAAGAAATCTCACTGGGGCTTGAACCTGTGGAAGTGACAGCATATGCCAGGTCCCAAAGTAGCCTAGAATTCTGATAGGGGCTTGGAATGCACATGTAAAAATTATGCTGACCATCTCCTGCCTCACAATAAGCATCAGGTTGCTAAGCCACAGGGCTCAATCCCAATGGCTGCCCTGTCATCTGATAATATAATGGGCTCCCATGGTGTGCAGGTGATGGTGGAGGTGTTGCAGCCTATCTAGTTGTTGTAGTTACATGAGGATGATTTGCAGTCCCAAGGATCACCTGCAGCACTGATGTATGGTTAGGGTTTGACTGTCCCTGGAGGTTGCAATACAGGAATGCCCATGGACAAATTCCAATTTTGTGTGGGGTAAGTGAAAGATTAATGAAGTGTCTCTGGCCAGTCTTGGGCCTGCCTTTTTTCCAATGGTACAGAAATTACTGCTTATTTTAAGACATCCATGTTAGCATCCCAGGTGCTCAGTTAGCAGAGCCTAACATTAGCATGCCCATGTTCAGTCAGTGAACCCACTTTAAGTCAGGGAAGTTTGTACAATTTTGATGTGTCTGCTCTGTCAATTGTTTATAGCTGACATGAGGATTTGCTCATGGCTGTCTTAGTGGTGGGATTTCTTTGTCTATTTATGCTTGCCAGAAGTCTTATTCTGGGCCTAAATGCTGAGTGAGAGTCAAAATGGTCCTGTGATTAAAAGAACACATGATATGTGGAGAGGCTGAAATTTTTTGTGTTGAGTGGATTGGAAGCATGACTGGGGACAGGGATGGAGACCCCCATAGGGTGGGCATGATGGTGTACACTGAATATTGTTTGTTCCTTGGTCCATGAATTACCATTGTCCTGAGGGATATCCCTCTCCCAGGAGCCAACATACCATTGCTCTTTCAGTTAGAATGATACACATGTAAATGAGAATGCCCACCCCAAGTCCCCAGTTTACATGGTGCTGCACTTGAGAGAGATTCACCATAAATGTGGCACATATTTTGTTCCATATCTGAAAGTAAGTTTATTAGCAAAGGAAGAAGACTTCCCCAACCTCTCCATTCCCAAATTTGCTGAAGTCCGAGGGAGTAGGCCCAAGTGGCACTGAATGTGACAATTCTTCTAATATCTCATGAAAGCAGGTCAATTTAATCTCACCCTGAGCTGACCATGTGCCTTCATGTGGAGTGAAACCACCACATGTAAGGTGTCTTTGTTTAATTTCTTTTATTACAGTTTTAACACTGTTTCATATACCTTTTATAAGAAGGTTTTCTTTAAAATTTTTTAATTTATGTTTTAAAAAATGTCAGTTTCTATCATTATTCTTGTAGTATTGCAATAAAGAACAGAGACAGTCTCTTACATATTCACAGGAACATTATCACATCATTATGTTAACCTGGTTGTAATGAAATTATCTCATCTAGGGTCCTGTATTTCACCTCAATTACCCAGTCATGTCCTATGTAACAAGCAAAATGTTAATAATAATAATAAAGATGGAAATATAGAAAGTCACAAAACAAAATTAGTGTCCAGTCTCATATCAAACATGGCATTTCTTTTTCAGGTATACTTATTCTCTTTCATCTGAATATATCTCAATTATTTCCTTCATCTGGACATATTGGAAAACTGCTGAACTATCCTTTTAAAGAACATTCCTCAAATTGTGTTTTTTTCCAGATGTTCTTTCTGATGAAATTTAGTTTATGAATTTTAGGCTCTATTGGCAGAAAATTATTGTGCCCTAATGGTGTTTTTTAAATGATTTGTTTAATTTTTTCCTGTCATTGTACTGAATTCATTTTAAATGTTACCAATAAGCTACAAGTACACACAAGTGTCAAAATCACCACTTTATAATAAATCAAAGCAAAGTCTCAGGAAAGCTAGTAACCTGAAATAAATGCTTCCCACATTCACAAGTTTGCATTAATGGGCTATCTTTAAGGCATTTGAGTAAAGATTTATCATATTATAAAAAGTTCTCTTCGTACAGTTCATGTATCTTCCTTGGGGTATTGTTTATTGCTGCACAGTCCTAGGTTTGCAGTTTCCTCCTCTTTTCATCTATTTCCAGTTACATGACTTCACATACTTCATATCCACTTTCAAATACAATCTTCTCTGCTGAGCCTTGTTTGCAGAATCAACTGCACACCACACCAGGTGTATCTGAATCTTTCCCATTATTCCAAATAGGAATACTTGTACCCAGGTTTGTGTAATATACAGCAGGAAATCACAAGTTAAGAAATCTCAGGGAAGAAATCTCACTGGGGCTCAAACCTGTGGAAGAGATACAGACAACCCAGCTTCTAAAGCAGTGTAGAACCTGGTGGGAGTTTGGAATGTTAATCTGCAAATGACACTGAACCTCTCTTGCCTGAAACTAGACATCAGGTTGCTAAGCAACAATGCTCTAACACAATGAATGCCCTGTGGTCTGAAAACATAATGGGCTCCCCAAGTGCACAGGTGGTGCTTGATGTATTGTATCCTGTGCAATTTGCTGTGGGTATAAGAGGATGATTCTGCAGCCCTGAGGATCACATGTAGCCCTAATGGAAAGTGAGGGTTTGACTCTCCCTAGAAGATGCTATAGAGGAATGCCCAAGGGCAAATTCCTATTTTATGTGTGGTAGACAGAACTTTAATGAAATGACCCAGGCCAAGCATGGGCCTGCCTTTTTTTTCAAAAGGCAGCCAAATTACCACTGTTTCTAAGACATGCATCTTAGCATCCTGGGTCCTCACTTAGCAGAGACTACCATGAGGCATGCCCATGTGCAGTCAATGTATCCATTTTAATTCTGGGAAATTTGGAAAAATTTGATGGGTCTGCTCTGTCCACTGTATATAGCTGAAATGAGGATTGGCTCATGGTGGTGTTAGTGGTGGGTTTTCTTGCTCTATTTATGCTTCCCAGAAGTCTCATTCAGGGCCTAAATGCTGAGTGTCAGTCAAAGTGGTCCTGTGAATTAGAGAACACATGATATGTGTAGAGGCACATATTTCATCTATTGAGTGTTTTGGAGGCATGATTGTGGACAGCGATGGAGACTCCCAGAGAGCAGGCATGATGATGTACATTGATTATTGTTTGTTCCAGGTTCCAGGAATTACCATTCCCCTGAGGGATATCCCTGTCCTGGGAGCCCACCTACCCTGATTCTGTCAGTTAGAATGATACACATGTAACTGCAAATGCCCACCCCAAGACTCCCTCTTACATGTTGCTGGACTTGGGAGAGATTAACCACAAATGTGGCAAACATTTTGTTCCAGAACTCAAAGCAAGTTTATTAGCAAAGGAAGAAGACTTCCCCAAACTCCCTATTCCAGAATTTGCTGAAACCAAAGGGAGTAGGCCCAGATGGCACTGAATGTGACCATTCTTTCATATCACATGAGAGCAGGTCAGTGTAATCTCACCCTGATCTGACCCTGTGTATTCATGAGGAGGGAAACCAACACCAGGTGAAGTGTCTTTATTTAATTTCTTTTACCACTGATTTTATATTGATTCATATTCCTTGTATAATAAGGTTTTCTTTAACACTTTCATATTTATGTTTTTAAAAATGTCAGTTTCTTTAATTATTATTGCAGTATTTCACTTATGAACAGAGACAGTCCCTTAATTATTCATAGGAACATTACCAACATCATTAAATTAAACTGGATGTATAAAAATATCTCATCTAGGGACCTGATCTCCACCTCATCAATTATACAATCATGTCCTTTTGAACAAGCAAAACCTTAATAGTAATAATAATGATAGAAATGTAGAAAGGCACAAAACAAAAATAGTGTCCAGTTATATCAAACATGGCATTTCTTTTACAGGTATATTTATTCACATTCTTCTGAATATATGTCATTATTTCCTTCATCAGGAAATATTAGAAAACTGCTGAGCCATTTTAAAGAGTATTCCTCAAATTGTGTTTTTTTCAGAGGTTCTTCCTGATGAAATTGAATTTATGAATTTTAGGTTTTATTGGTAGAAATTTATTGTGCCCTCATGGTGACTCTTTTTAGAATAGGAAGCTTAATTTTGGTTTCTTTCATTGTATTGAATTCATTTTAAACATTATCTATAAGCTACAACCACAAACAAGTATAAAAAAATCACCACTTTATAATAAAGCAAATCAAAGTCTCAGGAAAGCAAGTAACCTGAAATAACTACTTTGATTCCCACATAGATCAAGTTTGTGTTAATGGGTTATTTTCAAAGCATTTGATTAAAGAATTCTAATATTATAAACAGTACTTTTCATAGAGTCCATGTATCTTCTTGGGGTATTGTTTATTGCTGCACAGTCCTAGGTTCCCTGTTTCCCCCTCTTGTAAACTAGTTCCAGTTACATGACTTCACATACCTCATGTCCACTTTCAAATAGAGGCTTCCCTGCTGAGCCTTGTGTGCAGAATCTGGTACACACCACACCAAGTGTTTCTTAATCCTTTCCAATTACTCCAAGTAAGAATTCCTGTACCTAGGTGTGCCCAATATACAGCAGGCAATCCCAAGTTAAGAAACTTCTGGGAAGAAATCTCACTGGGGCTTGAAACTGTGGAGACAGAGTTAGCCCAGGTTGAAAGGTGGACTAGAAATCCTGTGGGTACTTGGAATTTGCATGCTCAAATGATGCTGAACATTTCCTGCCTCACAATAGGCATCAGCTTGCTAAGCAACAGGGCTCTATCCCAATGGTTGCTCTGAGGTCTAAAAATATAATGGGATCCCAAATTGTGCAGGTGATGGTTGAGGTGTTGTAGCCTGTGCAGTTTGTTGAAGGTATAAGATGATAATTCTGCAGCCCTGAGTATCACCTGCAGCACTGATGGATGGTGATGTTTGCCTCCCTTGGAGATGCCCAAGGGAATGCCCAAGGGCAAATTCCAATTGTGTGTATGGTAGGCAGAGGTTTAGTGAAGTGAAACTGGCCAAGCTTGGGCCTTCCTTTTTGTTTCCAATGGCACAGAAATTACTCCTGGATATAAAACATGGTGATTAGCATCCCAGGTGCTCACTTAGCAGAACCTGCCATGAGACAAGCCAATGTGCCGTCAATGAACCCACTTTAAGCCAGGGAAATTTGGACAATTTTGATGTGTCTGCCCTCTCCACTGTTAATAGCTGACATGTGGATTGGCTCATGGCTATCTTAGTGTTGGGATTTCTTGCTCTATTTATGCTTGTCAGTAATCTCATTCTGGGCCTAAATGCTGAGTGATACTCATGGGGTTCCTTGAGGAAGAGAACACATGATATGTGGAGAGGGTGATATTTTTTCCATTTAGTGGTTTGGAGGTATCATGGGGACAGGGATGGAGGCACCCAGAGGGCAGGCATGATGGTGTACACTGAACATCATTTGTTCATTGTTCCAGGAATTATCATTGCCCTGAATGTTGTCCCTGTCCTGGGAGCAAACATTCCAGGGCTCTGTCAGTTACAATCATACACATGTAAATGTTATTGCACACCCCAAGTCCCCCTTTTACATGGTGGTGGACTTGGGAGAGAGTAACCACAAATGTGGCACATATTTTGTTCCAGATCAGGAAGCTAGTTTATTAGCAAAGGAAGAAGACTTCCTGACCTCTCCATTCCTGAATTTGCTGAAGACCAAGGGAGTAGGACCAAGTGGCACTGAATGTGGCAATTCTTCTTATATCCCTTGAAAGCAGACCAGTGTAATCTCAACCTGACCTGACCATGTGCCTTCATGAGGAGGGAAACCAAAACACTTGAAGTGTCTTTATGTAATTTGTTTTACCACCAATTTATCAGTTTTTCATATTCCTTGTATACAAAGGTTTTCTTTAACAATTTTAAATTTATGTTTAAAAAAACATCAGTTTCTGTAATTATTCTTGTAGTGTTTCACTTAAGAACAGAGACAGTCTCTTACATATTCACAGGAACATTACCACAATCATTAAATTAACCTGCTGGTAGTAAAAAATATCTCATCCTGGGGCCTGGCCCCACCTCATCATTTCCCAATCATGTCCTATCAAACAAACAAAATGTTAATAGTAATAATGATAGAAATGTAGTAAGGTACAAAACAAAAATACTGCCCAGTCTCATATCAAACATGGCATTTATTTTTCACTTATATTTATTCTCTTTCATCTGAATATATCTCAGTTATCTCCTTTATCTGGATATATTGCAAAACTGCTGAGACATCATTTAAAGTATGTTTCTCAAATTCAGTTTTTTTTTTTCAGAAGCTCTTCCTGATGAAATTGAATTTATGAATTTTAGGCTGTATGGGCACAAAATTATTGTGATCTCATGCTGATTTTTTTTTAAATGAGAAATTTAATTTTTTATTCTTTCATTGTTTTGAGTTCATTTTCAACTTTATCTATAAGCTACAACAATACACATGTATTGAAACTCACCACTTGTTAATAACACAAAGCAAAGTCTCAGGAAAGCAAGTTACCTGAAATAACTACTTTCCTTCCTACATTGGACAATTTTCCATTAATGGGTCATCTTCTAAAGCTTTTGATTAAAGATTTCTAATGCTATAACAGTACTCTTCATACTGACCATGTATCTTCTTTGGGCTATTGTTTATTGCTGTACAGTCCTTGGTTACCATTTTCCCCCTCCTATCACCTATTTCCTGTTACATGACTTCACATCCCTCATATCCACTTTCAAATAGAGGCTTCTCTGATGATTCTTGTGTGCCAAATCAGCTGTACACTACACCAAGTGTTTCTGAGACTTTTCCATTACTCCAAATAGGAATCTCTGTACCCAGGTTACCTGATACACAGCAGGAAATACCAACTAAGAAACCTCAGGGAAGAAATCTCACTAGGACTTGAACCTGTGAGGAGACACAGACAGCCCAGGAGCTACAGTGGCCTGGAATTCTGTCTGGAGACTGGAATGTGCATGTGCAAATGATGCTAACCCTCTCCTGCCTCACAATAGACATCAGGTTGCTAAGTAATGGGTATCCATTCCAATGGGTGAAAATATAATGGGCTCCCCAAGTGTGCAAGTGATGGTGGAGGTGTTGTGGCTGTGCAGTTGGTTGTAAGCATATGAAGATGATTCTGCAGCCCCATGGATCACCTGCATCCCTGATGGAAGGTGAGGGTTTGACTCTCTATGGAAAATGCTATACAGGAATGCACAAGGGCAAATCACAGTTGGGTATGGCATAGGTGGAAGTTTAATGAAGAGACCCTGGCCAAGCTTTGGCCTGCCTTTTCTTCCCATGGCAAAGAAATTACTGCTGGATCTAAGACATTGCATCTTAGAACCCCAGGTGCTCTCTTAGCAGAGCCTACCAAGAGGCATGCCCATGTGCAGTCAGTGAACCCACTTTAAGTCAGGGAAATTTGGAAAACTTTGATGTGTCTGCCCTGTCCACTGTTTATATCTGACATGAGGAATGGCTCATGGCTGTCTTGGTTGTGGGATTTCTTCCTTTATTTATGCTTGCAAGAAGTCACATCTGGGCTTAAATGCTGAATGAGAGTCAAAGGGGTCCTGTTATGAAGAGAACACCTGATATGTGGAGAGACTTATATTTTATTGGGTTGTGTTGAAGGCATAATGGTTACATGGATGGAGACTCCCAGAGGGAAGGCATAATTGTGTACACTGAATATTGTTTGTTCCTTGGTCCAGGAATTATCGTTACCCTGAGGGATATCCCTGTTCTGAGAGCCAACATACCATGGCTCTGTCAGTTAGAATGATACACATGTAACAGTGAATGACCACCCCAAGTCCCCCTTTTACATGGTGCTTGACTAGGGAGAGATTAAGCACAAATGTGGAACATATTTTCTGTCAGATCAGAAAGAATGTTTATTAGAAAAGGTAGAAGAATTCCCCAACCTCTACATTCCTGAATTTGCTGAAGCCCAAGAGAGTAGGTACAAGTGACACTAACTGTGACCATTTTTCTCATATCCCAAGAAAGCAGGTCAGTGTAATCTCACCCTGATGTGACCCAGTGCATTCAGGGGGGAAACCAACACATGAGAAGTGGCTTTATTTAATTTCTTTTGTCACCAATTTCACATTGTTTCATATTCCTTGTATAATAACATTTTCTTTAAGAATTTTAAATTTATGTTTTTAAAAATGTCTGTTTCTTTAGTTATTCTTGTAGTATTTCACTTAAGAACAGAGACAGCCTCTTATATATTCACAGGAACATTAACAAAATCATTAAATTAACTTGGTTGTAGTAAAAATATCTCAACTAGGGGCCTGGTCTGAACCTCAACAATTACCAAATCAAGTCCTATTGACACAGCAAAATGTTGATAGTAATAATAATGATAGAAATGTAGAAAGACACAAAACAAAATAGTGTCCAGTCTCATATCAAACATGGTATTTCTTTTTCAGTTATATTATTCTCTTTCATCTGAACATATCTCAATTACATCCTTCATCTGGACATATTAGAAAACTGCTGAAACATCCTTTCAAAATATATTCCTCAGATTGTGATTTCTTTCAGGGTTCTTCCTATGAAATTCAGTTTATGAATTTTAGGCTGTATTGGCAGAAAGTTATTCTTGTAGTATTTCACTTACGAATGGAGACAGTCTCTTATGTATTCACAGGAACATTGACAAAATCATTAAATTAACCTGGTTGAAGTAAAAATATCTCATCCAGGGGACTGGGCCCCACCTCACCAATTTGCCAGTCATGTACTATCAACCAAGCAAAATGTTAATAGTAATTATAATGAAAGAAATGTTGAAAGGTACAAAATAAAAATACTGTCCAGTTTCGTATCAAACATGGCATTTCTTTTTCATGTATACTTATTCTCTTTCTTTGGAATATATCCAATTATTTCCTTCAACTTGATATATTAGAAAACTGGTGAACCATCCTTTTGAAGAATTTTCCTCAAATTCAGTTTTTTCAGAGGTTCTTCCTGATGAAATTGAGTTTATGAATTATAGGCATTATTTGCATTAAATTTTTGTGCCTGCATGGTGTCTTTGTTTAAAATGAGATGTTCAATTTTTTTCATTGTATTGAATTCATTTTAAACATTATATATAAGCTACAACACACAATTATCAAAAGTCACCACTTTGTAATAAAGCAAAGCATAGTCCCAGGAAAGCAAGTAACCTGAAATAACTAGTTTGCTTCCTGCATTGCACAAGTTTGCATTAATGGATTATCTCAAGGCAGTTGATTAAAGATTTCTAATATTATAAACAATACTCTTCATACAAACAGTGAATCTTCCTTGGGGTATTGTTTATTGCTGCACAGTCCTAGGTTTCCTGTCTCCCACTCTTGTCATCTAGTTCCAGTTACACATCACATCCATCATATCTGCTTTCAATTAGAGGCTTCTCAGCTGAGCCTTTTTTGCACATTCATCTACACACCACGCCAAGTGTTTCTGTATGTTTCCCATTTCTCCAAACAGGAATCCCTGTACCAAGGAGTGTCAAATACACAGCAAGAAATCCCAAGTTATGAAGCCTCAGGGAAGAAACCTTACTGGGTCTCAAAATTCTGGAGGAGACAGAGCCAGCCTATGTTACAATGTGGCCTAGAATTCTGGTGAGTGCTTGGAATGTGCATGCACAAATTATGCTGGCCTTCTCCTGCCTCACAATAGGCATCAGTTTGCTAATCAACAGGGTTCCATCCCAATGGATGCCTGTTGTCTGAAAATATAATTGTCTCCCCAAGTGTGCAGGTGATTTTGGAAGTGTTGTAGATATATGAGGATGAATCTGCAGCCCCTATTATCACCTGCTGCCCAAGAGGATGGTGAGGTTTTCTCTCTCCCTGGAAGATGCTATATTATAATGCCCAAGGGCACATTCCAGTTGGGTGTGGGGTAGGCAATTTAATGAATTACCCTGGCCATGTTTGGGCCTGCCTTTTCTTTCCAATGGCACAGAAATTACTGCTGGGTCTAAGATATGCTTCTTAGCCTCCCAGGTGCTCACTTAGCAGAGGCTATCATGATGTATGTGCATCTGCCATCCATGAACCCACTTTAAGTCAGGAAAATTTGGCAACTTTGATGTTTCTGCCCTTTCCACTGTTTATAGCTGACATGTGGATTGGCTCATGGCTTTCTTAGTGGTGGGATTTCTTTCTCTGTTTATGCTTGCCAGAAGTCTCATTCTGGGCATAAATGCTGAGTGACAGTCAAGGTGGTCCTGTGAAGTAGAGAACAAATTATATGTGGAGAGGCTGAAATTTTTTGTGTTGAGTGGGTTGGAGTCATGATTGGGGACAGGGATGGAGACTCCCAGACAGCAGGCATGGTGTACATGAAATATTGCTTGTTCCTTTGCCCAGGAATTATCATTGCCCTGAGGAATACCCCTGTCCTGGAAGCCAACATACCCAGGCTTTGTCAGTGAAAACGATACACATAAATGTGAATTCCCAGCCCAAGTCCCATTTTGCATGATGCTGCACTTGGGAGAGATTAACCACAAATATGGCACATATTTTGTTCCAGATCTGAGAACAAGTTTATTAGCAAAGGAAGAAGACTTTCTGGACCTCACCATTCCTCATATTACTAAAGCAAAAGGGAGTAGGTCCAAGTGGCACTGATTGGGGCCATTCTTTTTTTATCCAATGAATGCCGGCCAGTGTAATCTCACCATCATCTCACCCTGTGCTGTCATGAGCAGTGTACCCTACGCATGTGAATTGTCTTTAATTACTTTTATCACTGATTTAACATTGTTTCATATTCCTTGTACAAGGTTTCCTTTAACAATTATAAATTTATGTTTTAAACAATGTCAGTTTCTTTATTCTTGTAGTATTTCACTTAAGAAGAGACAGTGTCTTATATACTCTCAGGAACATTATCACAATTGTTAAATTAACCTGGTTGTAATAAAAATATCTCATCTAGGATCCTAGCCCCAAGCTCAACAATTACCCAATCATGTCCTATTGAAAAAGCAAAGTGTTAATTGTAATAATAATGATAGAAACGTAGAAAGGCACACAACAAAAATAGTGTCCAGTCTCATATCAAACATGGCATTTATTTTTCAGGTATATTTATTCCCTTTCATCTGAATGTCTCAATTATTTCCTTCATCTGGATATAGTAGAAAACTGCTGAACCACCCTCTTAAAGAATATTCCTCAAATTGTGCTTTTTTTCTAGAGGTTCTTCCAAATGAAATTTAGCTTATGAATTTCAGGCTGTTTTGGCAGACAATTATTGTGCCTCCATGGGGATTTTTTTAAATGATAAGTTTAATTTTGGTTCTTTCCTTTTATTGAATGCATTTTAAACATTATCTATAGGCTACAACACACAATTATCAAAAATTACTTTATTATAAAGCAAAGAAAATTCTCATGAAACCTAATAACCTGAAATAACTACTTTGATTCCTGCATTCCACAGTTTGCATTAATGGGTTATCTTCAAGGCATTTGATTAAAATTTCTAATATTATAAACAGTAGTCTTCATACAGTCCATGTATCTTCCTTGCAGTATAGTTTATTGCTGCACAGTCCTAGGTTTCCTGTTTCCCCCTCTTGTCATCTAGTTCCAGTTACACAACTTCACATCCCTCATATCCACTTTCAAATAGAGGCTTCTCTGCTGAGCTTTGTGTGCAGAATCAGCACACCACACCAAGTCTTTCTGAATCTTTCCCATTACTCCTAAAAGGAACACTGTACCCATGTGTGACTAATATACAGCAGGCAATCCCAAGTTAAGAAACCTCAAAGAAGAAATCTCACTGGGGCTTGGACCTGTTGAGGAGACATACTCATCCCAGGTTCCAAAGCAGAATAGAAATCTGGGGAGGGCTTTGATTGTGCATGCACAAATTATGCTGACCCCTCCTCCCTCACAATAAGCTTCAGGTTTCTAAGCAACAGGGCTCTATATCAATGGCTGCCCTGTGGTCTGAAAATGTAATGTGCTCCCCAAGTTTGCATGTGATAGTGGAGGTGTTTTTGCCTGTGCAGTTTGTTGTAGATATATGAGGATGAATCTTCAGCCTCTAGGATCACTTGCAGCCCTGAAGGATAGTGTGGGTTTGCCTCTCCCTGGAGGATGCTATAAAGGAATGCACAAGGGCAAATTTCAATTGTGTGTGGTGTAAGCAAAAGTTTAATGAAGTATCCCTGCCCAAGCTTGGGCTTGCTTTTTATTCAATGGCACACAAATTACCTCCGGATTTATGGCATGCAGCTTAACATTCTGGGTGCTCTCTTAGCAGAGCCTACCATGACGCATGTCCATGTGCAGTCAATGAACCCACTTTACATCAGGGAATTTTGGATCACTTTGATGTGTCTGCCCTCACCACTGTTTGTAGCTGACATGAGGATTGGCTCATGGCTGTCTTAGTGGTTGGATAGGTTTCTTTATTTATGCTTCCCAAAAGTCTAATTCTGGACCTAAATGATGAGTGACATTCAAGGTGGTCTTGTGATGAAGAGAATACATGATATGTGGAGAGGCTGGTATATTTCATGTTCTGTGGTTTGGAGGCATAATGGGGGACGAGGATGTTGACTCCCAAAGGGCCAGCATGATGGTCTACACTTAATGATTTTTTCCTTGGTCTAGGAATTATCATTGCCATGAGGGATATCCCTGTCCTGGCAGCCAACATACCCAGGTTCTGTCAATTAGAATGATACACATGTAACTGTGAATGTGCACCCCAAGTCCCCCATTGAAATGGTGCTGGACTTGGGACAGGTGAACCACAAATGTGGCACATATTTTGTTCCAGATCAGAAAGCAATTTATTAGCAAAGGAACACTTCTCCAACCTCTCCATTCCCAAATGTACTTATGCCAGGGGAGTAGGAACAAATGACACTGACTGTGACCATTTTTCTCATATCCCATGAAAGCAGATCAGTGTAATTTCACCCTGATCTGACCCTGTGACTTCATGAATAGGGAAACCAACACATGTGAAGTGTCTCTATATAAATTCCTCTATCACCAATTTTACATTGTTTGTATTCCTTGTAAAATAAGGTTTCTTTAAAAATTTTAAATTTATGTTTAAAAATTATCAATTTCTTTAATTATTCTTGTAGTATTTCACTTAACAACAGAAACAGTCTCTTATGTGCTCACTGGAACATTACCACAATCATTCAATTAACCTGGTTGTAGTACAATTATCTCATCTAGGAGCCTGAACCCCAACTCAACAATTACCAAATAACGTCCTGTCAAACAAGCAAAGTATTGATAGTAATAATAATGATAGAAATGTAGAAATACACAAAAGAAAAATAGTGTCCAGTCTCATATCAACAATTGCTTTTCTTTTTCAGGCATATTTACTGTCTTTCATCTGAAAATAGCTAACTTATTTCCTTCTTCTGGACATATTCGAAAACTGCTGAAACATCCTTTTAAAGAATATTCTTCAAGTCATGGTTTATTCCAGAGGTTCTTCCAGATGAAATCAAATTTATGAATTTTAGGCTTTATGGGCAGTTAATTATTGTGCCCTCATGGCGATTTTTTTATATGAGAAATTAATTTTAGTTTCTTTCATTGTATTGAATTCATTTTAACTTTATCTGTAAGCTGCAGCACACAAGTAACAGTACTCACCTCTTCATACTAAAGCAAAAAATATTCTCAGGAAAGCAAATAACCTGAAATAACTACTTTCCTTCCTGCATTGCACAACTTTGCATTAGTGTGTTATATTCAAGGCATCTGATTAAAGATTTCTAATATATAAACAGTACTCTTCATACAGTCCATGTATCTACCTTGGAGTATTATTTATTGCTCCACTGTCCAAGGATTCTTTTATCCCCTTTTGTCATCTTGTTCCAGCTATGTGACTTCACATCACTCATATCCTCTTCCAAATAGAGACTATTCTGCTGGGCCTTATGTGCAGAATCAGCTACAAATCACACCAAGTGTTTCTGAATCTTTCCTTTTATTCCAAGTAGGAATCCCTGTACCAAGGTGTGCTTAATATAAAGCAGGAAATCACAAGTTAAGAAACTTCAGGGAATAAATCTCCCTGGGGCATGAACTTGTGAAGGAGACAGAGTAAGCCCAGGTTCCAAAGAAAGCTAGAAATCTGTTGGGCACTTGGAATGTACATGCAAAAATTATACTGACCATCTCCTATCTCACAATATACATCAGGTTGCTAAGCAATATGGATCTATCCCAATGGCTGCCCTGTGGTCTGAAAATGTAATGGGCTCCCCAAGTTTGCAGGTGATGGTGGAGGTGTTGTAGCACATGCAGTTTTTGTAGGTTTATGAGGATTTTTCTGCAGCCCTGAGTATCATCTGCACCCCTGATGGACGGTGGTGGTTTGACTCTCCCTGGAGGATGCTATAAAGGAATGCCCAAGGGCAAATTCCAGTTGGGTGTTGGGTAGGCAGAAGTCTAATGAAGTGCCCCTGGCCAAGCTTGGTCCTGCCTTTTTTTCCAAAGACACAGAAATTACTGCTGGATCTAAAACATGCAGCTAGCATCCCTGGTGCTCTCTTAGCAGAGCCTACCATGTGGCATGTCCATGGGCAGTCAATTAACCCACTTTTGGCAGGGAAATTTGGAGCACTTTCATGTGTCTGCCGTGTCCACTGTTTATAACTGACTGAGGCTTGGCTCATGGCTGTCTTAGTATTCAGATTTCTTGCTCTGCTTATGTTTGCCAGAATTCTCATCCTGGGCCTAAATACTGAGTGACATTCAATGTGGTTTTGTGATGAATAGAACACATAGTATGTGGAGAGGCTGATATTTTTTGGGTTGAGTGGGTTGGAGGTATGATTGGGGATATGGATAGAGACTCACAGAGGGCATGCATGATGGTGTATACTGAATATTGTTTGTTCCTTGGTTCAGGACTTAACATTGCCCTTAGGGATATCTCTGTACTGGGAGCCAGCATAACCTGGCTCTGTCAGTTACAATGATACAAATGTAACTATGAATGCCCATCCCAAGTCCCACTTTTACATGGTGGTGGGCTTCAGAGAGATTAACCACAAATGTGGCACATATTTTGTTACAGATTTGAAAGCAAGTTTATTAGCAAAGGAAGAAGACTTCCATGTCCTCTCCATTCCCAAATTTGCTGAAGCCCAAGGTACTAGGGCCAAGGGGCACTGAATGTGACAATTCTTCTCGTATCCCATTAAAGCAGGTGAGTGTAATCTTGCTCCAATCTGACCCTGTGCCTTCATGAGGAGGGAAACCAACCCATGTTAAGTGTCTTTATTTACTTTTATCCCTGATTTAACATTGTTCCATATTCCATGTATAAGGTTTTCTTTAACAATTTTAAATTTGTTTTCAAAAGTCACTTTCTTTAATTATTCTTGCAGTATTTCAGTAAAGAACAGAGACAGTTTCTTATGTATTCCCAGGAACATTACCACAATCAGTAATTTAACCTGATTATAGTAAAAATATGTCATCTAGGGGTCTGGTCCCAACTTTATCATTTACCCAAACATGTTCTATAAACCAAGCAAATTTTTAAAAGCAATAATAATGATAGAAATGCAGAAAGGCACAAAAAATAGTGTCCAGTCTCATATCAATCATGGTATTTCTTTTTCAGGTATATTTATTCCCTTTCATCTGAATATATCTCAGTTATTTCCTTCATCTGGACATATTAGAAAACTGCTGAACCATATTTTAAAGAATATTCCACAAATTGTGTTTTTTCCATAGGTTCTTCATGATGAAATTGAATTTGTGAATTTTAGGCTGTATTGGCAGAAAATTATTGTGCACTCCTGGTAATTTTTGTTTTTTTTAATTTTTTTTCAAATCATCTTTTTTTCTTAAATTCAGTTTTATTGAAATATATTCACATGCCACACAATCATCCATGGTATACAATCAACTGTTCACAGTACGATCATAGTTATGTATTCATCACCACAATCTATTTCTGAATATTTTCCTTATATCAGAAAGAATCAGAATAAGTATAAAAATTAAAAGTGAAAAAAGAACTCCCAAACCATCCCGCAGTCCCACCATATTTGTCACTTAGTTTTTATTCCCATTTTTCTACTCATCCATCCATATACTAGATAGAGGGACTGTGATCCACAAGGTTCTCACAATCACACTGTCACCCCTTGTAATCTACATTATTATGTAATCATCTTCAGGAGCCCAGACTGCTGGGTTGGAGTTTGGTAATTTCAGGTATTTACTTCTAGCTATTCCAATACGTTAAAACCCAAGAGCTGTTATATATATAGTGCATAACAATGTCCACCAGAGTGACCTCTCATCTCCATTTGAAATCTCTCAGCCACTGAAACTATTTCATCTCATTTTGCATCTACCTTTTGGTCAAAAAGATATTCTCAATCCCAAAATGCCAGGTCCAGATTCATCTCCAGAAATCATATCCTGCATTGCCAGGGAGTTTTACACCCCAGGGAGTTGGGTACCCAACAGGAGGGAGGGCAGTGAGTTCATCTGCTGAAGTGGCTCAGTTAGAGGGAGAGAGGGCCACATCTGAGCAACAAAGAGGTACTCGGGGAGACTCTTAGGCACAATTATATGCATGTTTAGCCTCTCCTTTTCAGTAATGAGCTTCATAAGTTGAAGACCCATGATTGAGGGCTCAGCACATCAAAACACCAGTCTCAATGATTGTCACAACATCAACACTAATCCAGGTGAGGAAGTTCAACACTTCTGCACCTTTCCCCAGCTTCTTGGGGTGTGGGGCAGGCTGTAAATATATGTTTTATTCTCTGCCCAAATTCCTTTGGGATGTGTCACTATTTCACTCTAACCTGTACTAACCTACTGTATCTCACTTCCTATTCAAAGTTCCATGTAATTGTGGTGTTTGAACAAACCAACTGTAGAGTTTTACTGTTTAGAAAATACAGATACTGCACCAAATAGACATCTCTTCTCTTGGTCTCATATGGAAGTTGAAGTTTTAAAACACAGTCAGTTTTGACCTTCGCACTTTGGCCTGCTTTGCCCTAGTCTTAACCAGAACTGCTTCATTCATATTACTCATTGAAGTCTGGGCTCCTTTTCAGCTTTTTTTTTTAACAGTTGCTGTATGCACTAATACTGACATTCATATCTGCCAAGCTCTAACTCTGAGTTTCAGGTGTCTCAGAGTTATGCATTGTTCCAGAGACCAATCAGATTATACACTAAGGGATCTGCACCTCAAAGTTTAGAGAAGGCATTACAATTCAGGAATAAAGTTGACTGCTGTAAGAGCTTACAATCTAAGGACTATTACAATAATCATGTCCAAATTAGGCTATATTCTAAGATTCAATTCTGAGTTTACATATTGTAGTTATTACATATTGGTGAGGCATTATAATGTTTGCCTTTCTTTCTGGCCTACTTCATTCATACTGTGTGCAGGATATATTGAACTCATTCTGTGTCTCACAGCTTCACTCCTTCTCATAGTTGGTCAATGTTGCAATTTATTCATCACCACAGTTCACCATTCTGTTCCTCAGTACTATGTAACCTTAGGTCACATCCACCCATTGCCAATCATGATTACTGTCTCCATGAACATCCTGGTGATTTCTCTAAAAGAGATATTTTTTCTCTCATTGTTTTGAATTGATTTTAAAAATTATCTTTAAGCTACAACAACACACAATTATAAAACCTCACCACTTTATAATAAAGTAAAGCAAAGATTCAGGAAAGCAAGTAACCTGAAATAACTACTTTGCTTCCTACATTGCACAGTTTTGCATTAATGTGTTATCTTCAAAGGATTTGATTACAGATATCTAATACTATAAACAGTACTCCTCATACAGTCCATGTATATTCCTTGGGGTATTGTTTATTGCTGTACAGTTCTAGGTTACCTGTTTCCCCCTCTAGACATCTAGTTCCACTTAAAATTCTTCACTTCCCTCATATCCAATTTCAAATACAGGCTTCTCTGTTGAGGCTTGTGTGCAAAATCAGCTACAAACTGCACCAAGTGTTTCTTAATCTTTCCTATTACTCCAAATAGGAACCCCTGTACCCATGTGTGCCAAATATTCAGCAGGAAATCTGTAGTTAAGAAACCTCAGGGAAAAAAATTTCACATGGTCTTGAACCTGTGGAGGAGACACAGTCAGCCCAGGTTCCAAAGTGGCCTAGAATTCTGGCAGGTGCTTGGAATGTGCATGCACAAATTATGCTGAACATCTCCTGCCTCACAATAGACATGAGGATGTTAAGCAAAAGGGCTGTATCCTAATGGCTGCCCTGTCGTCTGAAAATATAATGGGCACCCCAAGTGTGCAGGTGATGGTGGAGGTGTTGTGGACTGTGCAGTTTGCTGTAGGTATATGAGGATGATTCTGCAGCCACAAGGATCACCTGCCACCCTGATGGATGGTGATGTTTGGACTCTGCCTGTAGGATGCTATAAAGGAATGCCAAAGGGCAAATTCCAATTGGGTGTGTGGTAGGCAGAAGTTTAATGAAGTTCTCTGGCCAAGCTTGGGCCTGCCTTTTTTCATGAATGACATAGAAATTACTGCTGTGTCTGACATGCAGCTCAGCATCATAGGTGCTCACTTAGCAAAGCCTGCCATGAGGCATGCCCATGTGCAGTCAATGAGATCACTTTAAGTCAGGGAAATTTGGACATCTGTGATGTGTGTATCCTGTCTCTGTTTATAGCTGACATGAGGATTATCTCATGGCTGTCTTAGTGGTGGGATTTCTTGCTCTATTTATGCTTGTAAGAAGTCTCATTCAGGGCCTAAATATTAAGTGACAGTCAAGGTGGTCCCGCGATGAAAAGAACACATGATACATGGAGAGGTTAATATATTTTGTGTTGAATGGGTTGGAGACATGATTTGGGACAGGGATGGAGACTCTCAGATGGCAGGCATAATGACATACCCTGAATATTTTTTGTTCCTTGGTCCAGTAATTATCATTGCCCTGAGGGATATGCTTGTCCTGGGAGCCAACATTCTCTGGCTTTGTCAGTTAAAGTGATACACATATAATTGTGAATTCCCACCCAAAGTCCCCCTTTTATATGGTGATGGACTTCAGAGAGATTAACCATAAACATGGCACATATTTTGTTCCAGACCTGAAAGCAAATTTATTAGCCAAGGAAGATTTCCCCAAATACTCCATTCCTGAATTTGCTGAAAGCTAAAGTAGTAGACCCCAGTGGCACTGATTGTGATGATTCTTCCCATATCCCATGAAAGCATGTCAGTGGAATCTCACTCTAATCTGAACCTGCTTTCCTGAGGAGGGAAACCAACACATGTGAAGGGCCTTTATTTAATTTCTTTTATCACCAATATAATGCTCTTTCATATTCCTTGTATAGTAAGGTTTTCTTTAACAACTTTAAATTTATGTTTTACAAAATGACAGTTTCTTTAATTATTATTGCAGTACTTCACTTATGGACAGAGACAGTCTCTTATGTATTCACAGGAACATTCCTACAATCATTAAATTAACCTGGTTGAGGTAAAAGTATCTCATCTAGGGGCCTTGTGCCCACCTCAACAATTACCCAATCATGTCCTATGGACCAAGCAAAATGTTAACAGGAATAATAATGATAGAAATGTAGTGTTACAAAACAAAAATAATGTCCAGTCTCATATCAAACATGGCATTTCTTTTTCACTTATATTTATTCTCTTTCATCTGAATATATCCCAATTATTTCCTTCATCTGGACATATTAGAAAACTGCTGAACCATCCTTTTAAGGAATGTTCCTCAAATTGTGATTTTTTCAGAGGTTCTTCCTGATGGAATTGAGTTTATGAATTTTAGGCTGAATTGGCAGAAAATTATTGTGTCCTCATGGTGAATTTTTTAACTAAGAAGTTTAAATTTTGTTTCTTTCATTGTATTAAAATCATTTTAAACATTATATATAAGCTACAACAACATGCAAGTATCAAAACTCACCACTTTATAATGAAGCAAACCAAAGTATCAGGAAAACTAGTAACCTGAAACAACTACTTTGCTTCCTGCATTGCACAATTTTGCATTAATGGGTTATCTTTAAGGCATTTGATTAATATTTCTAATATTATGAACAATAATCTTCATACAGTCCATGTATACTCCTTGAGTGTTGTTTATTACTGCACAGTCCTAGGTTACCTGTTTTCCCCTCTTTACGTCAAGTTCCAGTTAAATTTCTTCACATACCTCATATCCAATTTCAAATACAGGCTTCTCTGCTGAGCTTTGTGTGTGGAATCAGCTACAAACCACACAGAGTGTTCCTGAATCTTTCTCATTACTGCCAACAGGAATCCCTGTACCCCAGGCATGCCTAATATACTGTAGAAAATCTGAAGTTAAGAAACTTTAGGGAAGAAATTTCACAGGGACTTGACACAGACAGCCAAGATTTTAAAGCAGCCTAGAATTCAGGTGAGTGTTTGAATTGTGAATTTGCAAATTATGTGGACCATCTCCTGCCTCACAATAGGCAACAGGTTGTTAAGCAACAGGGCTTTGTCCAAATGGCTGCCTTGTGGTTTGAAAATATAATGGGCTTCCCAATTGTGCAGGTGATGGTGGAAGCATTGTGTCCTGTGCAGTTTGTTTTAGGTATATGAGGATGAATCTGCAGCCCTGAGGTTCACCTGCAGCACCAATGGATGGTGGAGGATTTGACTCTCCCTGGAGGATGCTATAAAGAATGCCCAAGGGCAAATTCCAGTTGCATCTGGGGAAGGTGGAGATTAATGTATTGCCCCTGGCCAAGCTTGAAACTACACTTTTTTTCCAATGGCACAGAAATTACCACTGGATCTAAGACATACAGCTTAGCAACCTGGGTACACACTTAGCAGAGCCTAGCATGAGGCATGCCCATGTGCAGTCAATGAACCCACTTTCAGTCAGGGAAATTTGGACAACTTTGATGTGTCTGTCATGTCCACTGTTTAAGGCTGACATGTGGATGGGCTTATGGCTTTCTCTAGTGGTGGGATTTCTTGCTCTATTTATCCTTGCAAGAAGTCTCATTCTGGGCCTAAATGCTTAGTGACAGTCAAGGTTGTCCTGTGATGAAGAGAACACTTGATATTTGGGGAGGCAAAATTTTTTGTATTGAATGGGTTGGAGGCATGACTGGGGACAAGTTTGAAGACTACCAGAGGGCAGGCATGATGATGTACACTGAATATTGTTTGTTCCTTGGTCCAGGAATTGTCTTTGCACTGAGGGATATCCCCATCCTGGGAGCCAACATTCCCTGGGTCTGTCAGTTAGAATGATACACATGTAACTGTGATTGCCCACCCCAAGTCCCCCTTTCACATTGTGCTGGACTTTGGAGAGATTAACAACAAATGTGGCACGTATTTTCTTCCAGATCTGAAAGTATGTTTATTAGCAAAGGAAAAAGAATACCCAGACCTCTCCATTCCCAAATTTACTGAATCCCAATGGAGTATGCCCAACTGGCACAGAGTGACCTCTTTTCTCATATCCCATGAAAGCATGTCAGTATAATCTCAACCTGATCTGAACCTGTGCCTTCATGAGAGGGAAACCAACTCATATGAAGTGGATTTATTTAATTTCATTTATCACTGATCTAAAATTGTGTCATATTCCTTGTATAATAAGGTTTTGTGTAACAATTTTAAAATTATGTTTTAAGAAACGTCAGATTCTTTAATTATTCTTGTAATATTTCACTTACGAACAGGGACAGTCTGTTATGTATTCACAGGAATATTACCACAATCATTAAATTAAATAGGTTGTAGTAAAAATATCTCATCTAGAGGCCTGGAACCCACCTCAAGAATTACCCAATCATGTCCTATTGAAGAAACAAAATATTAATAGTAACAATAATGATGGCAATATAGAAAGACACAAAATAAATATGGTGTCCATTCTCATATCAAACATGGCATTTCTTTTTCTGGTCTATCTATTCCCTTTCATCTGAATATATCTCAATTATTTCCTTCATCTGGACATATTAGAAAGCTGCTGAACCATCACTTTATAGAATATTCTTCAAATTGTGTATTTTTCCAGAGGTTCTTCATGATAAAATCAAATTTATGAATTGTAGGCTGTATAGGCAGAAAATTATTGTGTCCTTTGGTAATTTTTTTAACAAGAAGTTTAATTTTTGTTTCTTTCATTGTACTGAACTTCAAACATTTTCTATCAGCCACAATAACCCAGAAGTATCAAAAGTCACCACTTTATAATAAAGCAAAACGAAGACTCAGGAATTCAAGTAACCTGAAATAACTACTTTGCTTACTGCATTGCACATTTGCATTAATGGGTTATCTTCAAGGCATTTGATTAAAGATTTCTAATATTATAAAGCATACTCTTCATACAGTCCATATATCCTCCTTTGGGCATTGATTATTGCTACACAGTAATAAGTTCCTGGTTTCCTCCTCTTGTCATCTACTTCCAGTTACATGACTTCACATCTCTCATATCCATGTTCAAATACAGAATACTATGCTGAGCCTTGTGTGCAGAATCAGCTACATACTACACCAGGTGTTTCTGAATCTTTCCCAATACTCCAAGTAGGAATGCCTGTACCCATGTGTGCCTAACATACGGCAGGAAATACCAAGTTAAGAAACCTCAGGGTGGGAATATCACTGGGGCTCAAATGTGTAGGAGCCAAAGATAACCCGGGTTCCAAAGCAGCCTAGAATATTTCTGGGAGCTAGGAATGTGCATGAACAGATGACACTGTCCCTCTCCTGCCTCACAATAGGCATCAGGTTGCTAAGAAACAGGGCTTGATCACAATGGCTGCCCTGTGGTGTGAAAAAATAATGAGCTCCACAAGTGTCCAGGGAATGGTGCAGGTGTTGTGAGCTCTGCAGTTTTTTGTTGGAAAATTCAAATGATTCTGCAGTCCCAAGGATCACATGCACCCCTGATGGATGTTGAGGGTTTGACTCTTTCTGGAGGTTGCTATACATGAATGCCCAAGGGCAAATTCCATCAAGGTGCAGCATAGGTAAATGTTTAATGAAGTGCCCCTGTGCAAGCTAGGGCCTGCATATTTTTTCCAATGGCACAGAAATTACCACTGGATCTAAGACATGCAACTTATCCCCAAAACTCACTTAGCAAAGCTGACCAAGAGTGATACCCATGTGCAGTCAGTGAACTGACTTTAAGTCAGGGAAATTTGGACAAATTTGATGTATCTACCCTGTCCACTGTTGATAGTCAACATGAGGATTGGCTCATGGCTGTCTTAGTGGTGGGATTTCTTGCTCAACTTATGTATGCCAGAAGTCTCATTCTGTTCCTAAATGCTGAGTGACAGTCAAGGTGGTCCTGTGATGAAGAGAACACATGAAATGGGGGAGGCTGATAATTTTTGTCTTGAGTGGGTTGGAGGCATGATTGGGGCCAGGGATGGAGACTCCCAGAAGGCAGGCATGATGGTGTACATGGAATATTGTTTGTTACATGTTCCAGGAATTATATTGCCCTGAGGGATATCCCTGCCCTGGTAGCCAACATACCCTGTTTCTGTCAGTTAGAATGATTCACATGTAAATGTGAATGCCCACCCAAGTCTCCCTTTTACATGGTGCTGGACTTGGGAGAGATGAACCACAAATGTGGCACATATTTTTTCCAGATCTGATAGCAAGTGTATTAGCACAGGGAGAATACTTACCCAACATCTCCATTCCCAAATTAGCTGTAGCCCAAGGGAGTAGGCTCAAGTGTCACTGACTGTGACCATTCTTCTCACATTTCAAAGATGCTGCTCAGTGTAATCACACCCTGATCTGTCCTTCTGCTTCCATGAGGTGGTAAATCACACATGTCAAGTGTCTATTTTTTTTTTCTTTTATCATTGATTTAACCTTGTTTCATATTCCTTGTATAAGATTTTCTTTAAAAATTTTAAAGTTGTGTTTTAAAAAATATTACGGGAGGCGGGGCAAGATGGCAGACTGGTGAGCTGTATGTTTTAGTTACTCCTCCAGGAAAGTAGGTAGAAAGCCAGGAACTGTGTGGACTGGACACCACAGAGCAATCTGACTTTGGGCATACTTCATACAACACTCATGAAAACGTGGAACTGCTGAGATCAGCGAAATCTGTAAGTTTTTGTGGCCAGGGGACCCGCGCCCCTCCCTGCCAGGCTCAGTCCTGGGGGAGGAGGGGCTGTCAGCTCCGGGAAGGAGAAGGGAGAACTGCAGTGGCAGCCCTTATCAGAAACTCATTCTACTGATCCAAACTCCAACCATAGATAGACTGAGACCAGACACCAGAGAATCTGAGAGCAGCCAGCCCAGCAGAGAGGAGACAGGCATAGAAATAAAACAACACGAAAAACTCCAAAATAAAAGCAGAGGATTTTTGGAGTTCTGGTGAACATAGAAATGGGAAGGGCCCTGAGGCGCATATGCAAATCCTGAAGAAAAGCTGATCTCTCTGCCCTGTGGACCTTTCCTTAATGGCCCTGGTTGCTTTGTCTCTTAGCATTTCAATAACCCATTAGATCTCTGAGGAGGGCCCATTTTTTTTGTTTGTTTGTTTGTTTGTTTTTTTAATCCTTGTTCCTTTTTCAAAAACAATTACTCTAAGAAGCCCAATACAGAAAGCTTCAAAGACTTGCTATTTGGGCAGGTCAAGTCAAGAGCAGAACTAGGAGAGCTCTGAGACAAAACGCAATAATCCAGTGGCTGAGAAAATTCACTAAACACCACAACTTCCCAAGAAAAGGGGGGTGTCCACTCACAGCCATCATCCTGGTGGACAGGAAATACTCCTGCCCATCGCCAGCCCCATAGCCCAGAACTGCCCCAGACAACCCAGTGTGACGGAAGTGCTTCAAATAACAGGCACACACCACAAAACTGGGCGTGGACATTAGCCTTCCCTGCAACCTCAGTTGATTGTCCCAGAGTTGGGAAGGTAGAGCAGTGTGAATTAACAAAGCCCCATTCAGCCATCATTTCAGCAGACTGGGAGCCTCCCTACACAGCCCAGCATCCCAGAACTGCCCGGGGGGGACGACACTCACCTGTGACATAGCACAGTCATCCCTCAACAGAGGACCCAGGGTGCATGGCCTGGAAGAGGGGCCTACTTGCAAGTCTCAGGAGCCATACGCCAATATCAAGGACTTGTGAGTCAGTGGCAGAGACAAACTGTGGCAGGACTGAACTGAAGGATTAGACTATTGCAGCAGCTTTAAAACTCTAGGATCACCAGGGAGATTTGATTGTTAGAGCCAACCCCCCTCCCTGACTGCCCAGAAACACGCCCCATATACAGGGCAGGCAACACCAAATACACACGCAAGCTTGGTACAGCAATTGGACCCCACAAGACTCACTCCCCCACTCACCAAAAAGGCTAAGCAGGGGAGAACTGGCTTGTGGAGAACAGGTGGCTCGTGGACGCCACCTGCTGGTTAGTTAGAGAAAGTGTACTCTACGAAGCTGTAGATCTGATAAATTAGAGATAAGGACTTCAATTGGTCTACAAATCCTAAAAGAACCCTATCAAGTTCAGCAAATGCCACGAGGCCAAAAACAACAGAAAATTATAAAGCATATGAAAAAACCAGACGATATGGATAACCCAAGCCCAAGCACCCAAATCAAAAGACCAGAAGAGACACAGCACCTAGAGCAACTACTCAAAGAACTAAAGATGAACAATGAGACCATAGTACGGGAGATAAAGGAAATCAAGAAGACCCTAGAAGAGCATAAAGAAGACATTGCAAGACTAAATAAAAAAAATGGATGATCTTATGGAAATTAAAGAAACTGTTGACCAAATTAAAAAGATTCTGGACACTCATAGTACAAGACTAGAGGAAGCTGAACAACGAATCAGTGACCTGGAAGATGACAGACTGGAAAATGAAAGCATAAAAGAAAGAATGGGGAAAAAAATTGAAAAAATTGAAATGGACCTCAGGGATATGATAGATAATATGAAACGTCCAAATATAAGACTCATTGGTGTCCCAGAAGGGGAAGAAAAGGGTAAAGGTCTAGGAAGAGTATTCAAAGAAATTGTTGGGGAAAACTTCCCAAATCTTCTAAACAACATAAATACACAAATCATAAATGCTCAGCGAACTCCAAATACAATAAATCCAAATAAACCCACTCCGAGACATATACTGATCACACTATCAAACACAGAAGAGAAGGAGCAAGTTCTGAAAGCACCAAGAGAAAAGCAATTCACCACATACAAAGGAAACAGCATAAGACTAAGTAGTGACTACTCAGCAGCCACCATGGAGGCAAGATGGCAGTGGCACAATATATTTAAAATTCTGAGTGAGAAAATTCTCCAGCCAAGAATACTTTATCCAGCAAAGCTCTCCTTCAAATTTGAGGGAGAGCTTAAATTTTTCACAGACAAACAAATGCTGAGAGAATTTGCTAACAAGAGACCTGCCCTACTGGAGATACTCAAGGGAGCCCTACAGACAGAGAAACAAAGAAAGGACAGAGAGACTTGGAGAAAGGTTCAGTACTAAAGAGATTCGGTATGGGTACAATAAAGGATATTAATAGACAGAGGGGAAAAATATGACAAACATAAACCAAAGGATAACATGGCCGATTCAAGAAATGCCTTCACGGTTTTAACGTTGAATGTAAATGGATTAAACTCCCCAATTAAAAGATATAGATTCACAGAATGGATCAAAAAAAATGAACCATCAGTATGTTGCATACAAGAGACTCATCTTAGACACAGGGACACAAAGAAACTGAAAGTGAAAGGATGGAAAAAAATATTTCATGCAAGCTACAGCCAAAAGAAAGCAGGTGTAGCAATATTAATCTCAGATAAAATAGACTTCAAGTGCAGGGATGTTTTGAGAGACAAAGAAGGCCACTACGTACTAATAAAAGGGGCAATTCAGCAAGAAGAAATAACAATCGTAAATGTCTATGCACCCAACCAAGGTGCCACAAAATACATGAGAGAAACACTGGCAAAACTAAAGGAAGCAATTGATGTTTCCACAATAATTGTGGGAGACTACAACACATCACACTCTCCTATAGATAGATCAACCAGACAGAAGACCAATAAGGAAATTGAAAACCTAAACAATCTGATAAATGAATTAGATTTAACAGACATATACAGGACATTACATCCCAAATCATCAGGATACACATACTTTTCTAGTGCTCATGGAACTTTCCCAAGAATAGATCATCTGCTGGGACATAAAACAAGCCTCAATAAATTTAAAAAGATTGAAATTATTCAAAGCACATTCTCTGACCACAATGGAATACAATTAGAAGTCAATAACCATCAGAGACTTAGAAAATTCACAAATACCTGGAAGTTAAACAACACACTCCTAAACAATCAGTGGGTTAAAGAAGAAATAGCAAGAGAAATTGCTAAATATATAGAGACGAATGAAAATGAGAACACAACATACCAAAACCTATGGGATGCAGCAAAAGCAGTGCTAAGGGGGAAATTTATAGCACTAAACGCATATCTTAAAAAGGAAGAAAGAGCCAAAATCGAAGAACTAATGGATCAACTGAAGAAGCTAGAAAATGAACAGCAAACCAATCTGAAACCAAGTACAAGAAAAGAAATAACAAGGATTAAAGCAGAAATAAATGACATAGAGAACAAAAAAACAATAGAGAGGATAAATATCACCAAAAGTTGGTTCTTTGAGAAGATCAACAAGATTGACAAGCCCCTAGCTAGACTGACAAAATCAAAAAGAGAGAAGACCCATATAAACAAAATAATGAATGAAAAAGGTGACATAACTGCAGATCCTGAAGAAATTAAAAAAATTATAAGAGGATACTATGAAGAACTGTATGGCAACAAACTGGATAATGTAGAGGAAATGGACAATTTCCTGGAAACATATGAACAACCTAGACTGACCAGAGAAGAAATAGAAGACCTCAACCAACCCATCACAAGCAAAGAGATCCAATCAGTCATCAAAAATCTTCCCACAAATAAATGCCCAGGGCCAGATGGCTTCACAGGGGAATTCTACCAAACTTTCCAGAAAGAACTGACACCAATCTTACTCAAACTCTTTCAAAACATTGAAGAAAATGGAACACTACCTAACTCATTTTATGAAGCTAACATCAATCTAATACCAAAACCAGGCAAAGATGTTACAAAAAAGGAAAACTACCGGCCAATGTCCCTAATGAATATAGATGCAAAAATCCTCAACAAAATACTTGCAAATCGAATCCAAAAACACATTAAAAAAATCATACACCATGACCAAGTGGGGTTTATTCCAGGCATGCAAGGATGGTTCAACATAAGAAAATCAATCAATGTATTACAACACATTAACAAGTCAAAAGGGAAAAATCAATTGATCATCTCAGTAGATGCTGAAAAAGCATTTGACAAAATCCAACATCCCTTTTTGATAAGACCACTTCAAAAGATAGGAATTGAAGGAAACTTCCTCAACATGATAAAGAGCATATATGAAAAACCCACAGCCAGCATAGTACTCAATGGTGAGAGACTGAAAGCCTTCCCTCTAAGATCAGGAACAAGACAAGGATGCCCGCTGTCACCACTGTTATTCAACATTGTGCTGGAAGTACTAGCCAGGGCAATCCGGCAAGACAAAGAAATAAAAGGCATCCAAATTGGAAAAGAAGAAGTAAAACTGTCATTGTTTGCAGATGATATGATCTTATATCTAGAAAACCCTAAGAAATCGATGATACAGCTACTAGAGCTAATAAACAAATTTAGCAAAGTAGCGGGATAGAAGGTTAATGCACATAAGTCAGTAATGTTTCTATATGCTAGAAATGAACAAACTGAAGAGACACTCAAGAAAAAGATACCATTTTCAATAGCAACTAAAAAAATCAAGTACCTAGGAATAAACTTAACCAAAGATGTAAAAGACCTATACAAAGAAAACTACATAACTCTACTAAAAGAAATAGAAGGGGACCTTAAAAGATGGAAAAATATTCCATGTTCATGGATAGGAAGGCTAAATGTCATTAAGATGTCAATTCTACCCAAACTCATCTACAGATTCAATGCAATCCCAATCAAAATTCCAACAACCTACTTTGCAGACTTGGAAAAGCTAGTTATCAAATTTATTTGGAAAGGGAAGATGCCTCGAATTGCTAAAGACACTCTAAAAAAGAAAAACGAAGTGGGAGGACTTACACTCCCTGACTTTGAAGCTTATTATAAAGCCACAGTTGCCAAAACAGCATGGTACTGGCACAAAGATAGACATATAGATCAATGGAATCAAATTGAGAATTCGGAGACAGACCCTCAGATCTATGGCTGACTGATCTTTGATAAGGCCCCCAAAATCACTGAACTGAGTCATAATGGTCTTTTCAACAAATGGGGCTGGGAGAGTTGGATATCCATATCCAAAAGAATGAAAGAGGACCCCTACCTCACCCCCTACACAAAAATTAACTCAAAATGGACCAAAGATCTCAATATAAAAGAAAGTACCATAAAACTCCTAGAAGATAATGTAGGAAAACATCTTCAAGACCTTGTATTAGGCGGCCACTTCCTAGACTTTACACCCAAAGCACAAGCAACAAAAGAGAAAATAGATAAATGGGAACTCCTCAAGCTTAGAAGTTTCTGCACCTCAAAGGAATTTCTCAAAAAGGTAAAGAGGCAGCCAACTCAATGGGAAAAAATTTTTGGAAACCATGTATCTGACAAAAGACTGATATCTTGCATATATAAAGAAATCCTACAACTCAATGACAATAGTACAGTCGGCCCAATTATAAAATGGGCAAAAGATATGAAAAGACAGTTCTCTGAAGAGGAAATACTAATGGCCAGGAAACACATGAAAAAATGTTCAGCTTCACTAGCTATTAGAGAGATGCAAATTAAGACCACAATGAGATACCATCTAACACCGGTTAGAATGGCTGCCATTAAACAAACAGGAAACTACAAATGCTGGAGGGGATGTGGAGAAATTGGAACTCTTATTCACTGTTGGTGGGACTGTATAATGGTTCAGCCACTCTGGAAGTCAGTCTGGCAGTTCCTTAGAAAACTAGATATAGAGTTACCATTCGATCCAGCAATTGCACTTCTCGGTATATACCTGGAAGATCGGAAAGCAGTGACACGAACAGATATCTGCACGCCAATGTTCATGGCAGCATTATTCACAATTTCCAAGAGATGGAAACAACCCAAATGTCCTTCAACAGATGAGTGGATAAATGAAATGTGGTATATACACACGATGGAATACTATGGGGCAGTAAGAAGGAACGATCTCGTGAAACATATGACAACATGGATGAACCTTGAGGACATAATGCTAAGCGAAATAAGCCAGGCACAAAAAGAGAAATATTATATGCTACCACTAATGTGAACTTTGAAAAATGTAAAACAAATGGCTTATAATGTAGAATGTAGGGGAACTAGCAATAGAGAGCAATTAAGGAAGGGGGAACAATAATCCAAGAAGAACAGATAAGCCATTTAACGTTCTGGGGATGCCCAGGAATGACTATGGTCTGTTAATTTCTGATGGATATAGTAGGAGCAAGTTCACAGAAATGTTGCTATATTATGTAACTTTCTTGGGGTAAAGTTGGAACATGATGGAAGTTAAGCAGTTATCTTATGTTAGTTGTCTTTTTCTTACTCCCTTGTTATAGTCTCTTTGAAATGTTCTTTTATTGTATGTTTGTTTTCTTTTTAACTTTTTTTTTTCATACAGTTGATTTAAATAAGGGAAAGTTAAAAAAAAAAAAAACAAGGAAAAAAAAAAGATGTAGTGCCCCCTTGAGGAGCCTGTGGAGAATGCAGGGGTATTCGCCTACCCCACCTCCATGGTTGCTAACATGACCACAGACATAGGAGACTGGTGGTTTGATGGGTTGGGCCCTCTACCACAGGTTTTACTCTTGGGAAGATGGTTGCTGCAAAGGAGAGGCTAGGCCTCCCTATGGTTGTGCCTAAGAGCCTCCTCCCGAATGCCTCTTTGTTGCTCAGATGTGGCCCTGTCTCTCTAGCTAAGCCAACTTGAAAGGTGAGATCACTGCCCTCCCCCCTACGTGCGATCAGACACCCAGGGGAGTGAATCTCCCTGGCAACGTGGAATATGACTCCCGGGGAGGAATGTAGACCTGGCATCGTGGGACGGAGAACATCTTCTTGACCAAAAGGGGGATGTGAAAGGAGGTGAAATAAGCTTCAGTGGCAGAGAGAATCCAAAAGGAGCCGAGAGGTCACTCTGGTGGGCACTCTTACGCACACTTTAGACAACCCTTTTTAGGTTCTAAAGAATTGGGGTAGCTGGTGGTGGATACCTGAAACTATCAAACTACAACCCAGAACCCATGAATCTCGAAGACAGTTGTATAAAAATGTAGCTTATGAGGGGTGACAAGGGGATTGGGAAAGCTATAAGGACCACACTCCACTTTGTCTAGTTTATGGATGGATGAATAGAAAAATAGGGGAAGGAAACAAACAGACAAATGTACCCAGTGTTCTTTTTTACTTCATTTGCTCTTTTTCACTCTAATTATTATTCTTGTTATTCTTGTGTGTGTGCTAATGAAGGTGTCAGGGATTGATTTGGGTGATGAATGTACAACTATGTAATGGTACTGTGAACAATCGAAAGTACGATTTGTTTTGTATGACTGCGTGGTATATGAATATATCTCAATAAAATGAAGATTTAAAAAAAAAAAAAAAAAAAGACATAATGCTGAGCAAAATAAGCCAGGCACAAAAAGAGAGATATTGTATGTTACCACTAATGTGAATTCTGTGAAAAATGTACGATGTTTTATACTGTAGAATGTAGGGGACCTAGAGATACCAATTAGTGGAGGGGGAATGATAATCTAATAAGAACAGATAAACTATGGAGGGTAATCTCAAGGTTATGGGAATGCTCAGGAATGATTATTGTTTGTAAACTTTCTTGGATATAGTAAGATCATGTTGGAAGCAATAGAGTTATTTTAGGTTTTTTTTTTCTCTTATTCCTTTGTTTTCTTAGGGGTTGTTAATTTTCTTGGGGTATGGTAGGAACATGTTGGAAGCAATGTAGTTATTTTAGATTATTTGTTTTTCTTACTCCTCTGTTTGGACATGGTTTATTAATTTTCTTGGGGTATGGTAGGAACATATTGGAAGCAAAGTAGTTATTTTAGGTTATTTGTTTTCCTTAATCCATTGCTTTGTTTGAAACGTTGTGGGGTTTTTTTGGTTGTTGTTTGCCTGTTTGTTTTTAATTTTTTGATAAACAAAGTTAAAAAATTGAAAAAAAATCAGTAGAAAAATGGGAGTAAAAACTAAATGACAAATAGGGTGGGATGGGGGGATGGTTTGGGTATTCTCTTTTCACTTTTATTTTTTATTCTTATTCTGATTCTTTCTGATGTAAGGAAAATGTTCAGAAATAGATTGTGGTGATGAACGCATAACTATATGATCATACTGTGAACAGTTGATTGTATACCATGGATGACTGTATGGTTTATGAATATATTTCAATAAAACTGAATTAAAAAAAATATTACTTTCTTTAATTATTCTTGTAGTAGTTCACTTAAAAATAGAGACAGTCTCTTATGTATTCACAGGAACATTATAACAATCATTAAATTAATCTCATTGTAGCAAAAATATCTCATCTGGGGGAATTGTTCTCACCTCAAAATTAACCAATCATGTCTTATTGACCAAGCAAAATATTAATAGTAATAATAATAGGGCAAGATGGCAGATTGGTGAGGTGCATGTTTTAGTTACTCCTCCAGGAAAGTAGGTACAAAGCCAGGAACTGCATGGACTGGACACCACAGAGCAATTTGACTTTGGGCATACTTCATACAACACCAATGAACATGGTGAACTGCTCAGATCAGTGAAATCTGTAAGCTTTTGTGGCCAGGGAACCCACACCCCTCCCTGCCAGGCTCAGTCCTGTGGGAGGAGGGGCTGTCAGTGCTGGGAACAAGAAGGGAGAACTTCAGTGGCAGCTCTTATTGGAAACTCATTCCACTGATCCAAACTCCAAACATGGAAAGACTGAGACCAGACACCAGAGAATCTGAGAGCAGCCATCCCAGCAGACAGGAGATAGGAATAGCAAGAAAAGCCCAAAAAGAAAAGTGGAGGCTTTGGGGCGTTCTGGTGAACATAGAAAGGGAATGGGCAGAGCTCAGGGCCTGAGGCACATATGCAAATACTGAAGAAAAACTGGGCTCTCTGCCCCATGGACTTTTCCTTAAAGGCCCTAATTGCTTTGTCTCTTAGCATTTCAATAGCCCATTAGATCTGCCAGGAGGACACTTTTTTTTCTTTTTCTGAAACAATTACTCTAAGAAGCCCAATACAGAAAGCCTCAAAGACTTGCAATTTGGGCAGGTCAAGACAAGAGCAGAAATAAGAGAGCACTGAGACAAAAGGCAATAATCCAGTAGCTGAGAAAATTCACTAAACACCACAACTTCCCAAGAAAAGGGGGCATCCACTCAGCAGACTGTGAGCCACTCTACAGAGCCCTGCAGCCCAGAACCACACTGGGAGGATGGCACTCACCTGTGACATAGCATAGTCATCTCTCAACAGAAGACCAGGGGGTGCACAGCCTGGAAGAGGGACCCACTCACAAGTCTCAGGGGCCATACCAAGGACTTGTGGATCAGCAGCAGAGACAAACTGTGGCAGAACTGAACTGAAAGATTAGACTATTGCAGCAGCTTTAAAACTCCAGGAACACTAGGGAGATTTGATTGTTAGAGCCATCCCCATCCCTAACTGCCCAGACACAAGCCCCATATACAGGGCGGGCAATACCAACTAAACACGCAAGCTTGGTACACCAATTGGACCCCACAAGATTCACTCCCCCACTCACCACAAAGGCAAAGTGGGGGAGAACTAGCTTGAGGGGATCAGGTGGCTCATGGACACCACCTGCTGGTTAGTTAAAGCATACTCGGCAAATCTGTATATCAGACAAATTAGAGATAAGGATTTCAATTGGTCTACAAATCCTAAAAGAACCCTATCAAGTTAAGCAAATGACAAGAGACCAAAAACAACAGAAAATTGTAAAGCATATAAAAAAACCAGAAGATATTGTTAGCCCAAGCCCAAGCACACAAATCAAAAAATCAGAGGAGATACAGTACCTAGAGCAACTAATCAAAGAACTAAAGATGATCAATGAGACCATGGCATGGGATATAAAGGACATGAAGAAGAGCATGGCACAGGATATAAAGGACATCAAGAAGACCCTAGAAGAGCATAAAGAAGACATTGCAAGACTGAATAAAAAAAAAATAGATGATCTTATGGAAATTAAAGAAACTGTTGACCAAATTAAAAAGATTCTGGATTCTCATAGTACAAGACTAGAGGAAGTTGAACAACGAGTCAGTGACCTGGAAGATGACAGAATGGAAAATGAAAGCACAAAAGAAAGAATGGGGAAAAAATTGAAAAAATTGAAATGCACCTCAGGGATATGACAGATAATATAAAACATCCAAATATAAGACTCATTGATGTTCCAGATGAGGAAGAAAAGGGTAAAGGTCTAGGAAGAGGATTCAAAGAAATTGTTGGGGAAAACTTCCCAAATCTTCTAAACACCATAAATATACAAATCATAAATGACCAGCAAAATGCAAGTAGAAAATAAATCCAAATAAACCCACTCTGAGACATATTCTGATCACACTGTCAAATACAGAAGAGAAGAAGCAAGTTCTGAAAGTAACAAGAGAAAGGCAATTCACCACATACAAAGGAAACAACATAAGACTAAGTAGTGACTACTCAGCAGTCACCATGGAGGTGAGAACGCAGTGGCATGAGAAATTTAAAATTCTGAGTGAGAAAAGTTTCCAACCAAAAAAACTTTATCCAGCAAAACTCTCCTTCAAATTTGAGGGAGAGCTTAAATTTTTCACAGACAAACAAATGCTGAAAGAATTTGCTAACAAGAGACCTGCCCTACTGGAGATACTAAAGGGAGCCCTACAGACAGAGAAACAAAGAAAGGAGAGACAGACATGGAGAAAGGTTCAGTACTAACGAGGTCAGGTATGGGTATATTAAAGGATATTAATAGAGGGAAAAATATATATGACTAACATAAACCAAAGGATAAGATGGCTGATTCAAGAAATGCCTTCACAGTTATAACATGAATGTAAATGGATTAAACACCCCCAAAAAAGATATAGATAATCAGAATGGATAAAAAAAAAGAACCATCAATATGTTGCATACAAGAGACTCATCTTAGACACAGGGACACAAAGAAATTGAAAGTGAAAGGATGGAAAAAATATTTCATGCCAGCTAAGCCAAAAGAAAGCAGGTGTAGCAATATTAATCTCTGATAAAATAGACTTTAAATTCAGGGATATTTTGAGAGACAAAGAAGGTCACTACATACTAATAAAAGGGGCAATTCAACAAGAAGAAATAACAAACATAAATGTTTATGCACCCAATCAAGGTGCCACAAAATACATGAGAGAAAAACTGGCAAAACTAAGGGAAGCAATGGATGTTTCCACAATAATTGTGGGAGACTTCAACACATCACTCTCTCCTATAGATAGATCAACCAGACAAAAGACCAATAAGGAAATTGAAAACCTAAACAATCTGATAAATAAATTGGATTTAACAGACATATATAGAACATTGCATTCCAAATCACCATGATACACATTCTTCTCCAGTGCTCATGGAACCTTCTCCAGAATAGATCATATGCTGGGACATAAAACAATGCTGAATAAATTTAAAAAGACTGAAATTATTCAAAGCACATTTTCTGACCACAATGGAATACAATTAGAAGTCAATAACCATCAGAGACTTAGAAAAATTACAAATACCTGGGGGTTAAACAACACACTCCTAAACAACCAGTGGGTTAAAGGAGAAACAGCAAGAGAAATTATTAAATATATAGCGATGAATGAAAATGAGAGTGCAACATACCAAAACCTATGGGATGTAGCAAAAGCAATACTGAGAGGGAAAGTTATAGCACTAAATGCATATATTAAAAAGGAAGAAAGAGCAAAAATCAAAGAACTAATGGATCAACTGAAGAAGCTAGAAAATGAACAGCAAACCAATCCTAAGCCAAGTAGAAGAAAAGAAATAACAAGGATTAAACCAGAAATATATGACAGAGAGCAAAAAAACAATAGAGAAGATAAATAACACCAAAAGTTGGTTATTTGAGAAGATCAACAAGATTGACAAGCCCCTAGCTAGACTGACAAAATCAAAAAGAGAGAAGACCCATATAAACCAAATAATGAATGAGAAAGGTGACATTACTGCTAATCCCAAGGAAATTAAAAACATTATAAGAGGATATTATGAACAATGGTATGGCAACAAACTAGATAATGTAGAGGAAATGGACAATTTCCTGGAAACATATGAACAACTAGACTGACCAAAAAAGAAACAGAAGACCTTAACCAACCAATCACAAGCAAAGACATCCAATCAGTCATCAAAAATCTCCCCACAAATAAATTCCCAGGGCCAGATGGCATCACAGGGGAATTCTACCAAACTTCCCAAAAAGAACAGATACCAATCTTACTTAAACTCTTTCAAAACATTGAAGAAAATGGAACACTACCTAACTCATTTTATGAAGCTAACATCAATCTAATACCAAAACCAGGCAAAGATGTTGCAAGAAAGGAAAACTACCAAACAATCTCCCTAATGAATATAGATGCAAAAATCCTCAACAAAATACTTGCAAATCAAATCCAAAGACATATTAAAAATATCATACACCATGACCAAGTGGGGTTCATTCCAGGCATGCAAGGATGGTTCAACATAAGAAAATCAATGTATTACAATACATTAACAAATCAAAAGAGAAAAATCAAATGATCATCTCAATAGATGCTGAAAAAGCATTTGACAAAATCCAACACCCATTTTTGATAAAAACACTTCAAAAGTTAGGAATTGAAGGAAACTTCCTCAATATGATAAAGAGCATATATGAAAAACCCACAGCCAGCATAGAACTCAATGGTGAGAGACTGAAAGCCTTCCCTCTAAGATCAGAAACAAGACAAGGATGCCCGCTGTCACCACTGTTATTCAACATTGTGCTGGAAGTGCTAGCCAGGGCAATCCGGCAAGACAAAGAAATAAAAGGCATCCAAATTGGAAAGGAAGAAGTAAAACTGTCATTGTTTGCAGATGATATGATCTTAAATCTGGAAAACCCTGAGAAATTAATGATACAGCTACTAGAGCTAATAAACAAATTTAGCAAAGGAGCAGGATACAAGATTAATGCACACAAGTCAGTAATGTTTCTATATGCTAGAAATGAACAAACTGAAGAGACACTCAAGAAAAAGATACCATTTTCAATAACAAAAAAAAAAAAAATCAAGTACCTAGGAATAATCATAACCAAAGATGTAAAAGACCTATATAAAGAAAACTACATAACTCTACTAAAAAGAAGGGGACCTCAAAAGATGGAAAAATATTCCATGTTCATGGATAGGAAGGCTAAATGTCATTAAGATGTCAATTCTACCCAAACTCATCTACAGATTCAATGCAATCCCAATCAAAATTCCAACAACCTACTTTGCAGACTTGGAAAAGCTAGTAATCAAATTTATTTGGAAAGGGAAGATGCCTCGAATTGCTAAAGACACTCTAAAAAAGAAAAATGAAGTCGGAGGACTTACAATCCCTGACTTTGAATCTTATTATAAAGCCACAGTTGTCAAAACAGCATGGTACTAGCACAAAGATAGACATATAGATCAATGGAATCGAATTGAGTGTTCGGAGATAGACCCCCAGATCTATGGCTGACTGATCTTTCATAAGGCCCCCAAAGTCACCGAACTGAGTCATAATGGTCTTTTCAACAAATGGGGCTGGGAGAGTTGGATATCCATATCCAAAAGAATGAACGAGGACCCCTACTTCACACCCTACACAAAAATTAACTCATAATGGACCAAAGATCTCAATATAAAAGAAAGTACCATAAAACTGCTAGAAAATAATGTAGGAAAACATCTTCAAGACCTTGCATTAGGTGGTCACTTCCTAGACTTTACACCCAAAGCACAAGCAACAAAAGAAAAAATAGATAAATGGGAACTCCTCAAGCTTAGAAATTTCTGTACCTCAAAGGAATTTGACAAAAAGATGAAGAGGCAGCCAACTCAATAGGAAAAAGTTTTTGGAAACCATGTATCTGACAAAAGACTGATATCTTCCATATATAAATAAATGCAACAACTCAATGACAATAGTTCAGACAGACCAATTATAAAATTGACAAAAGATATGAAAAGACAGTTCTCTGAAGAGGAAATACAAATGGCCAAGAAACACATGAAAAAATGTTCAGCTTCACTAGCTATTAGAGAGATGCAAATTAAGACCACAATGAGATACCATCTCACACCAATTAGAATGGCTGCCATTAAACGAACAGGAAACTACAAATACTGGAGGGGATGTGGAGAAATTGGAACTCTTATTCATTTGTGGTGGGACTGTATAATGGTTCAGCCACTCTGGAAGTCAGTCTGGCAGTTCCTTAGAAAACTAGATATAGAGTTACCATTCGATCCAGAGATTGCACTTCTTGGTGTATACCTGGAAGATCAGAAAGCAGTGACATGATCAGATATCTACACGCCAATGTTCATAGCAGCATTATTCACAATTGCCAAGAGATGGAAACAACCCAAATGTCCTTAAACAGATGAGTGGATAAATAAAATGTGGTATATACACATGATGGAATACTACACGGCAGTAAGAAGAACAATGTCATGAAACATATGACGACAAGGATGAACCTCGAAGACATAATGCTGAGCAAAATAAGCCAGGCACAAAAAGAGAAATATTATATGCTACCACTAATGTGAACTTTAAAAAATGTAAAACAAATGGTTTATAATGTAGAATGTAGGGGAAATAGTGATAGGGAGTAATTAAGGAAGGGGGAACAATAATCCAATAAGAACAGATTAGCTATCGTGGGTAAATTTAATGTTCTGGGAATGCCCAGGATTGACTATGGTCTGTTAATTTCTGATGGGTATAGTAGGAAGAAGTTCACAGAAATGTTGCTATATTAGGTTACTTTCTTGGGGTAGAGTAGGAAAATGTTGGAAGTAAAGTAGTTAGCTTAGGTTAGTTGTGTTTTTCTTACTCCCTTGTTATGTCTCTTTGAAATGTTCTTTTATTGTATGTTTTTTAAATTTTTTTTTATTTTTTTTATTTTTCATACAGTTGATTAGAAAAGTTAAAAAAAAACAAGGAAAAATATATGCAGAGCCCCCTTGAGGAGGTTGTGGAGAATGCAGGGGTATTAGCCTGCCCCACCGTGAGGGTTGCTAACAAGCCCACAGATATAGGGGACTGGTGGTTTGATGGGTTGAGCCCTCTACCACAGGATTTGTCCTTGGGAAGACTGTTGCTGCAAAGGAGAGGCTAAGCCTCCCTATAATTATGCCTAAGAGCCTCCTTCTGAATGCCTCTTTGTTGGTCAGGTGTGGCCCTCTATCTCTAGCTAAGCCAACTTGGCAGGTGAAATCACTGCCCTCCCCCCTACATGGGATCAGACACCCAGGGGAGTGAATCTCCCTGGCAACATGGAATATGACTCCTGGGGAGGAATGTAGACCCAGCATCATGGGATGGAGAACATCTTCTTTACCAAAAGGGGGATGTGAATGGAAATGAAATAAACTTCAGTGGCAGAGAGATTCCAAAAGGAGCTGAGAGGTCACTCTGGTGGGCACTCTTATGCACAATATAGACAACCCTTTTTAGGTTCTAATGAATTGGGGTAGCTGGTGGTGGATACCTGAAACTATCAAACTACAATCCAGAACCCATGAATCTTGAAGACAATTGTATAAAAATGTAGCTTATGAGGGGTGACAATGGGATTGGTAAAGCCATAAGGACCACACTCCCCTTGGTCTATTTTATGGGTGAATGAGTAGAAAAATAGGGGAAGGAAACAAACAAACATACAAACAGACAAAGGCACCCAGTGTTCTTTTTTACTTTAATTGCTCTTTTTCACTTTAATTATTCTTGTTATTTGTGTGTGTGTGGTAATGAAGGTGTCAGGGATTGATTTTGGTGATTAATGTACAACTATGTAATGATACTGTGAATAATTGAATGTACAATTTGTTTTGTATTGACTGCATGGTATGTGAATACATCTCAATAAAATGAATATTAAAAAAAGTGTATGTCCGGAATATGGGAGATCCCTTAGGGCACCTCTTAGTACTACCACGCTTTGTGATTAAAGTCAATGGAAAACTACAACATCCCAAACCAGCAGGAGATACTAATGGTCCATGTCCTTCAGGATTAAAAGTTTGAGTCACCCCACCAGGCAAACACAGCTAACTGAAGTGCTTGCAGAGGGTAAAGGAAATATTGTATAGGTAACAGAAGAAGGTAGTTATAAATACTAGCCACAACCCTGTGAACTGTTGCAGAACTGAGGACTGTAATCATCTCTTTTCCTTACATTGTTATGAATGTGTGTGTGTGTGTATCACATCTTTGTTTTCTTCCCTCTCTTATCCCTTTCTCATATAACATAAGTTGAATGATCTTTACATCATAGTATTTAAGCTACATGATATCAAGGATAATAGTGAATATCATCCAAGGATTCATCTTCTGGGGAAAGGTTAGTGCATTTTCAGTTAACACAGGACAGTTGTATCAAATGAGATGAAAATATGAGTGTCATATTATCTTATCTGGAGAGTAAGTATGGTTTAAGGAGATGTTTGTGAGTGCCAACTTGACAAGAGGTCAACTGTGATGGTTCATTTCATGTGTCACCTTGGCTAGGTTATGGTGTCTAGTTGTGTGGTCAACCACCTACCCAGACTAACTATCTAGCACTGCCCTGACTGTTACTGTGAAGGTATTTAGTAGATGGATTTGCAAGTAAAATCAGTTGGTTGCATCTATGGGTGATTGCATCTACAATCAACAAGGAGATTGCCCTCAGCAACATGGGGAATCTCTTCATCCAATCAGTTGGAGGTCTTAAAAGCCAGAATTGAGGATTTAAGAAATCAGAAAAAAGAATTTCTGCCTCAACTTCAGCCAGCTTACCCTGGGGAATATGGACTTGCCAGACTTCTAGTTTGTGACCTGCCCCATGGAGGTCAGACTTGACACACTTCAGAATCATCTCTGTCAGAGTTTCCATCTTGCAGCCTGCCCTACAGATTTCAGACTTGTCAGCCCTCATGTCACATGGCAATTCCTCATAGTAAACCTCCTTATAATACACACACATTCGCCAACATATGATGTTGGACCTGTTCCTTTGTAGAACACTGAATAACGCAAATGCAACACATGATACTGGACTAGATCTAATAATGGAGAAGAAAATGCACAAAAGAACATTGGGACAACTGAAAAAATTTGAATATAGACTCCAGGCTTTGCATCAATGTTAAATTTCTTGATCTTGATAACTGTACTTAATGTAGTTACATTAAGTGGATATACTGTTCTTAGGAAACATACATGGGACTATTACATGCTCAAGGAGCATGAGGTATATAACCTACTCTTGAATGTTTAAAAAAGAGACAGAAAGACTGATAAAATGATATTAAAAATGTATCAAAATGTCAAAAGCTGGTATATGTGGGTATCCAGGTAGGAGATATATAGAGTTCTTTGTATTGGTTTTGTATTATTTTTGCAACTATCATAGAAATTTGAAATTATTTCAAAATAAAAAGTTTTAGAAAACAAAAAAATAGTAATAATGATAGAAATATAGAAAGGCACTAAACAACAATAGTGTCCAGTCTCACATCAAATATGGCATTACTTTTTCAGGTATATTTATATTCTTTCATCTCAATATATGTCAGCTATTCCCTTCATCTGGACATATTAGAAAACTGCTGAAACTTCTTTTAAAGAATATTCCTCAAATTGTGTTTTTTCTTCAGAGGCTCTTCATGATGAAACTGAATTTATGAATTTTAGGCTGTATTGGCAGAAAATTATTGTGCCATCATGGTGATATTTTTTAAGTGAGATATTTAAATTTTATTTCTTTCATGGTTTAGGGTTAGGTTTAGGTTTAGGTTTAGGGTTAGGGTTATGGTTAGGGTTAGGGCTAGGGTTAGATTTCTGAATCTTTCCCTTCACTCCAAATAGTAATCCCTGAACCCTGGTGTGCCTAATACACAGCACGAAATCCTAAGTTAAGATACTTCAGAGAAAAAAACACACTGGGGCTCAAACCTGTGGAAGAGACAGTGTCAGCCCAGGTTCCAAGGCAGCATAGAATTCCAGTGGGTGCTTGCAATGTGTGTGTGCAAATTATACTGAACATCTCCTACCTCAAAAGAGGCATCAGGTTGCTAAGCAACAGGGCTCTATTGCAATTGGTGCTCTGTGGTCTGGAAATATAATGGGATCAACGAGAGTGCAGGTGATGGTGGAAGTGTTGGGGCCTGTGCAGTTTGTTGTAGGTTTATGAGGATTATTCTGCAACCTTGAGTATCACCTGCCTCCTTGATGCATGGTGAGGGTTCGACTCTCCCTGGAGGAAGCTATACAGGATTGACCAAGAGCAAATTCCAATTGGGTGTGTGGTAGGGGGAACATTAATGAAGTGTGTCTGGTCAACCATGTGTCTGCCTTTCTTTTTCCAATGGAACAGAAATTACCAGTGTATCTAAGACAAGCAGCTTAGCATCCTGTGGACTCACTTAGCAGAGCCTACCCTGAGGTATGCCCATGTGCAGTCAATGAACCCACTTTAAGTCAGGGATATTTGGACAACTTTGTGGTGTTTGCACTGTCCACTGTTTCTAGTTGGCATGAGGATTGGCTCATGTCTTTCATTGTGGTGGGATTTCTTGTTCTATTTGTGATTGCCAGAAATCTCATTCTGGGCCTAAATGCTTAGTGACATTCAAGGTTGTCTTTTGATGAAGAGAACACACAATACATGGAGAGGGTGATATTTTTTGTGTTGAGTCAGTCAGAGTCATGATTGGGTACAGGTATTGAGAAACCCAGAGGGCAGGCATGATGGTGAACTCTGAATATTGTTTGTTCCTTGGTCCAGGAAAATCATTGCACTGAGGGATATCCCTGTCCTGGGAGCCAATATTCCCTGGCTCCTTAAGTTAGAAATGATACATATGTAACTGTGAACACCCACCACCTGTCCCCCTGTTACATAGGGCTGGAGTTGGGAGAAATTAACCACAAATGTGGCACGTATTTTGTTCCAAATCTGAAAGCAAGTTTATTAACAAAGGAAGCAGATTTCCCTGACCACTCCATTCCAGAATTTGCTAAAGCCCTGGGGAGTAGGCCCAAGCATCACTGACTGTGATCTTTCATCTCATATCCCTTAAAGGTCAGTGTCATCTCAGCGTGATCTGACCCTGTGCCTTCATGAGGAAGGAAACCAACACATGTGTACAATCTTTACTTAATTTTTTCACAGATTTAACATTGTTTCATATTCCTTGTGTAATAATGTTTTCTTTAAAAATTTGAAATTTATGTTTATATAATGTCACTTTATTTATTCCTGTAGTATTTTGCTTAAGAACAGATGCACTCTCTTATGCATTCTCATGAACATTACAACAATCATTAAATTAACCTGACTGAAGTACAAATATCTTATCTAGGGGCCTGACACCACCTCAACAATTACCCAAACATGTTCTAAAGACCAAGGAAAATGTTAATAGTAATAATCATGATAGAAATATAGAAAGGCACAAAACAAAACTATTTTCCAGTCTCTTATCAAATGTGACATTTCAATTGCAAGTATATTTATTCTCTTTCATCTGAATATATCTCAATTATTTCCTTTATCTGGACATATTAGAAAACAGAAGAAACATCCTTTTAAAGAATAAACCTCAAATTGTTTTTTAGGGGTTTCTTCTAATGAAATTGAGTTTATGAGTTTTAGGTTGTATTGGCAGAAAATTATCAAGCCTTCATGGTGATGATTTTTAAATGAGAAGGTAATTTTTTTTCTTTCATTGTTTTGAATTCATTTTAAACATTGTCTATATGGTACAATAACACACAAGTATGAAAAATCACCACATTATACTAAAGCAAAGCAAGGTTTCAGGAAAGCAAGTAAACTGAAATAAATTCTTTGCATCCTGCATTGCACAAGTTTACATTAATGGGTTAAATTCAAAGCATCTGAGTAATAATTTCTAATATTATAAACAATACTCTTCATAGAGACCATATGTCTTACTTCAGTTATTATTTATTGCTACATAGTCCTAGCTTTGCTTTTTCCCACTCTTGTCATCTAGTTCCAGTTACATGACTTCACATCCCTCATATCCACTTTCAAATAGAGTCTACTCTGCTGAGACTTCTGTGCACAAGTATCTAAACACCACATCAAGTGTTTCTGATTCTTCCCCATTACTCCATGTAGGAATCCCTGTACCCCAGTATGACTAATATACAGCAGGAAATCCCAAGTTAAGAAACCTAAGGGAAGAAATCCCACTTGGGCTCAAACCTGTGGAGGAGAGTGTTTCAGCCCAGGTCCCAAAGGGGCATAGAAATCTGTCAGTTGCTTGGAATGTGAATATGCAAGTTACCATGACCCTCTCCTACCTCAAAATATGCATCATGTTGCTAAGCAACAGGGCTCTATCCCAATGGCTGCCTAGTGGTCTGAAAATATAATGGGATCCCCAAGTGTGAAAGTGATGGTGGAGGTGTTGTGGCCTGTGCAGTTTCTTGTAGGTATATCAAGATGATTCTGCATCCCTGAGGATCATCTGCATCTCTGATTGTTGGTTAGTGTTTGACTCTCCCTGGAGGAAGCTATACAGGAATGAACAAGGGCAAATTCCAACTGGGTGTGGTATAGGGGGAAATTTAATGAAGTGACCCTCTCCAAACTTGGTCCTGTCTTTTTTTTCCAATGGCACAGAAATAACCACTGGATCTAAGACAAGCATCTTAGCATTCCATGTTACTTACTTACCAGAGACTACCATGGGGCAGGCCCATGTGCATTCAATGAACCCACTTTAAGTCAGGGAAATTTGGACAACTTTGAAGTGTTTGCCTTGTCCACAGCTTATAGTTGACATGAGGATTGGCTCATGGCTATCTTTATAGTGGTATTTCTTGGTCTATTTATGATTGCCAGAACTCTCATTCTGGGCCTAAATGCTGAGTGATAGTCAAAGTGGTCCTGTGATGAAGAGAACACATGATTTGTGGAGGGATATTTTTTGTGTACAATACATGGGAAGCATGAATGCGGATAGGGATGGAGACTCCCAGAGGGCAGTCATGATGGTGTTCACTGAATATTGTTTGTTCCATGGTCCAGGAATTATTACACTGATGGATATCCCTGTCCTGAGAACAAAAATACTCTTACTCTGTCAGTTAAAATGATAACATGTAACTGTGAATGCCCACCTTAATTCTCCATTTTACACAGTGCTGGACATTGGTGAGATTAACCACAAATGTGGCACATATATTGTTGCAGATATGAATGAAGTTTATTAATAATTGAAGAAGACATCCCTGAAAACTCCATTACCGAATTTGCTGAAGCCCAGGGTAGTAAGTCTAAGTGGCAAAGACTGTGACCTTTCTTCTCCTATCTCATGAAAGCAGGTCAGTGCAATCTACCCTGATCTGACTCTATGCATTCATGAGGAAGGAAACCAACACATGTGAACTGACTTTCTTTAATTTTTTTTTTTACCGATTTAACATTGTTTCATATTCCTTATATAATAAGGTTTTCTCTGGCATTTTTAAATTTATGTTTTAAAAAATGAAAGTTTCTTTAATTATTCCTATAGTATTTAACTTAAGAACAGAAGAATTCTCTTATGTATTCTCAGGAAAATTACAACAATCATTATATTAACATGCTTGTAGAACAAATATTTCACCTAGGGGCCTGCCCTCAACTCAAAAATTACCCAGTCATGTCCTATTGACCAAGCAAAATGTTAATAATAATAATAAAGATAGAAATGTAGAAAGGCACAAAACAAAAATAGTGTCCACTCTCATATCAAATGTGGCATTTCTTTTACATGTATATTTATTCTCTTTCATCTACATATATCTCAATTATTTCCTTCATCTGGAAATATTAGAAAACTGCTGAAACATCCATTTAAAGAATATTCCTCAAATGTTTCTTTTCAGAAGTTCTTCTTGAAGAAATTGAGTTTATGAATTTTAGGCTGTATTGGCAGAAAATTATTGAGCACTCAAGAGGATTTTCTTTTAAATGAGAAGTTTAATTTTTGTTTCTTACATTGTATTGAATTCATTTTAAACATTAACTGTAAGCTACTACAACACACAGGTATCAAAAGTCACCATTTATAATAAATCAAAGGAAACTTTCATGAAACAAGTAACCTGAAATAACTTCTTTGCTTCTGCATTGCACAAGTTTGCATTAATGGGTTATCTGTAAGGCATTTGATTAAAGATGTCTAATATTATAAACAGCACTCCATACATTCCATGTATCTTCCTTGGGTATTATTTATTGCTGCACTGTCCTAACATTCCTTTTTAACCCTCTGGGCATCTAGCTCCAATTACATGACTTCACATACATTATAACCACTTTGAAATAGAGTACTCTCTCCTGAGCCTATGGTCCACAAAGAGCTAAGCACCACATCAAGTGTTTCTGAATCTTTCCCTTTACTCTAAATAGGAATCCTTTAACCCTGGTGGGTCTAATATACAGCAGGAAATCCCAAGTTAAGAAACTTAAGGGAAGAAATCTCACTGGGGCTCAAACCTGTACAGGAGACAGTGTCAACCCAAGTTCCAAAGTGGCATAGAATTCTGGTGGGTGCTTGGAATGCACATGTACAAATTATGCTGAATATCTCCAAACTCACAATAGGCTCTATCCCAATGGCTGCCCTGTGGTCTGAAAATATAATGGAGTCACCAAGTGTGCAGGTGATGGTGGAGGTGCTGTGGCATTTGCAGATTTTGTAGGTATACGAGGATTATTCTGCAGCCCCAGGGATCAACTGTAGCCCTGATGGGTGGTGAGGGTTTTACTCTCCCTGGAGGAAGCTATACAGGAATTCTCAAGGGCAAATTCCAATTGGGTTTGTGGTAGGGTGAAAAATTATGCAGTGCCCATGGCCAAGCATAGGCCAGCCTTTTTTTCCCAATGCACAGAAATTACTGCTTGATCCAAGACCAGTAGCATAGCATCCCGTGTGCTCACTTAGCAGAGCCTACCATGAGACATTCCCATGTGCAGTCAATGAATCCACTTTAAGTCAGGGAAATTTGGACAACTTTGAGCTGTCTGACTTTCCACTGTTTATAGCTGGCAAGAGGATTGGCTCATGGCTGTCTTAGTGGTGGGATTTGTTGGTCTATTTATGATTGCCAGAAATCTCATTCTGGGCTTAAATGCTGTGTGAGAGTCAAAGTGGTCCTGTGGTGAAGAGAACACATGATACATGGAGAGGCTGATATTTCTTGTGTTGAGTGCACTGGAAGCATGATTGGGGACAGGTATGGAGTATCCTAAAGGGTAGGCATGATGGTGTACATTGAATATTGTTTGTTCCTTGGTCCAGGTATTATCATTGAACTGAAGGAATTCCCTGTCCTAGGAGTCAATATTCCCTGCCTCTCTTGGTTAGAATGATATGCATGTAACTGTGAATGCCCACCCCATGTCCCCCTTTTACATGGTGCTGTGTTTTGGAGAGATTAACCACTAATGTGCCACATAATCTTGTCCAGATCTGAAAGCATGTTTATTAGAAAAGGAAGACTTCCCAGAATTCCTATTCCTGAATTTGCAGAAGCCCAGGGTAGAAGGACCAAGTGGCACTGGGTATGACCATACTTCTCAAATACCTTGAAACCAGGTCAGTATAAACTCACCCTGATCTGAACCTGTGCCTTCATGAGGAGGAAAAGCAACACATGTGAACTGTCTTTATCGAATTTTTTCACCAAGTTAACATTGTTTCATATTCCTTGTATAATAAGTTTTTCTCATCAATTTTAAATTTATGTTTAAAAATGTGAGTTTCTTTAATTATTCTTGTAATATTTCATTTAAGAACACAGGCATCCTCTGATGTATTCACAAGAACATTACCACAATCATTAAATTTGGTTGTAGTAAAAATATCTCATCTTGGAGCCTGGTACCCTCCTCATCAATTGCCCAACTATGTCTTACTGAACAAGCAAAATGTTAATAGTGATAATAATAGAAATGTGGAAAGACACAAAACAAAAATAGTGACCAGTCTCATATCAAATGTGGCATTTCTTTCACAGGTATATTTATTCTCTTTCATATGAATATATCTCAATTATTTCCTTCATCTGGACATATTAGAAAACTGTTGAACCATTCTTTTAAAGAATATTCCTCAAATTGTGTTTCTTTTCAGAGGTTCTTCCTGATTAAATTGAGTTTATGAATTTTAGGCTGTATTGACATAAAGTTACTGTGACCTCATGGTGATTTTCTTTTAAATGAGAAGCTTAATTTTACTTCTTTCAATGTATTGAATACATTTTAAAAATTATCTACAAGTACAGCACATATGTATCAAAAATCACCACTTTATAATAAGGCAACACAAAGTTTCAGGAGAGCAAGTAGCCTAAAATAACTTCTTTGCTCCCTGCATTGCAAAAGTTTGCATTAATGGGTTATCTTCAATGCATTTGATTAAAGATTTCAAATATTATAAACAGTACTCCTCATACAGTCCACTTATCTTCTTTGGTATTGTTTATTACTGCACAGTTCTTGGTTTACTTTTTCCCCCTATTCTCATCTAGTTAGTTACATGACTTCAAATCCCTCATATGCATGATCAAGTAGAGGCTTCTCTGCTGAGCCTTGTGTGCACAAGCAGCTATGCACCACACCAACTTTTTCTGAATCTTTCCCTTTATGCCAAATATTAATCCCTATACCCTGGTGTGCACAACATACAGCAGGAAACCCTAAGTTAAGAAACCTCAGGGAAGAAATCTCACTGTGGCTTGATCCTGTGTAGAAGACAGTGCCAGCCCAGTTTCCAAAGAGGCATAGAATTCAGGCAAATGCTTGGAATGTGCATGCACAAATTACACTTAACATCTCCTAACTCACATTAGGCATCAGGCTGCTAAGCAACAGGGCTCTATCCCAATGGCTGCCATGTTGTCTGAATATATAATGGGTTCCTCAAGTTTGCAGGTGATGGAGGTGTTGCAGTCTGTGCAGTTTGGTGTAGGTACATGAGGATTATTCTACAACCCAAAGGATCACCTCCAGCCCTGATGGAAGATGACTGTTTGAATCTCCCTGGAGGATGCTATACAGGAATGTCCAAGGGCAAATTCCAATTGGAAGTGTGGTAGGGGGAACATTAATGAAGTGCCACTGGACAAGCATGGTCCTGCCTTTTTTTTCCAATGGCACAAAAATTACTGACGGTTCTAAGACAAGCAGCTTAGCATCCTGTGTTCACTTAGTAGAGCCTACCATGAGGCATGCCCATGTGCAGCCAATGAACCCACAAAAAGTCAGGGAAATTTGGACAACTTTCATGTCTCAGCCCTGTCCACTGTTTTTGCTGAAATAAAGATAAGCTTATGGCTGTCTTATTGGTGGGATTTTTTGCTCTACTTATAATTGCCAGAAATCTCATTCTGGGTCTAAATGCTGAGTGACAGTCAAGGTGGTCCTGTGATTATGAGAACACATGATAACTGGAGAGGCTATTTCTTTTGTTGAGTGGGTTGGAGGCATGATTGTGGACAGGTATGGAGACTTCCAGAGGGCAGGCCTGATACTGTGCACTGAATATTTTTCATTCCTTGGTTCTGAAATTGTCATTGCACTGAGGGATATCCCTGTCCTGGGAGATATCATGCCCTGCCTCTGTCATATAGAATGATACACATGTAACTGTGAATGTCCACTCCAATTCCCCTTTTACATGGAACTGGATTTGGGAGAGCATAACCACAAATGTGGTACATATTTTGTTCCAGATCTGAAAGCAAGTTTATTAGCAAGGGAAAAAGACTTCCCCAACCACTTCATTCCCGAATTTCTGAAGCCCAGTGCAGAAAGCCCAAGTGGCACCGACTGTGACCATTCTCATAACCCTGGGAAGCAGTTCAGTGTAACCTCACCCTAATCTGACATTTTTCCTTCATGAGGAAGGAAATAAACACATGTGAACTCTTTATTTAATTTCTTTTTTCACAGATTTAACATTGTTTCATGTTCCTTGTATAATAGGGTTTATTTAACAATTTAAATTTACGTTTAAAAATGACTGTTTCTTTAATTATTCTTGTAGTATTACACTTAAGAACAGAACATTCCTTATGTATTTAGAGGAACATTACCACAATCATTATATTAATCTGGTTGTAGTAAAAATATCTCCTCTATGGGCCTGGTTACCAACTCATCAATTACCCAGTCATGTCCTATTGTACAAGCAAAATGTTAATAGTTATAATAGTGACAGAAACATAGAAATTCATAAGACATAGTGCCCAGTCTCATAGCAAACATGGCATTTCTTTTACAGGTATATTTATTCTCTTTCATCTGAATATATCTCAATTAATTCCTTCATCTTGATATATTAGAAAATTGCTGTAACATTCTTTTAAAGAATATACCTCAAATTGTGTTTCTCTTAGGGGTTGTTCTTGATGAGATTGAGTTTATGAATTTTAGGTTGTATTTGCAGAAAATTATTGTGACTTTATTGTGAATATTTTTAAATGGGAAGTTAAATTTTTGTTTTCTTCATTGTATTGAATTCATTTTAAACATTATCAATAAGGCACAATGACATAAAAGTAACAGAAATCCCCACTTTACAATAAAGCAAAGCAAATTTCAGGAAAGCAAGTAACCTGAAATAACTTCTTTGCTTCCTGCATTTCACAAGTTTCCATTAATGCATTAAATTCAAGACACTTGATAAAAAAAATCTAATATTATAAAAGTACTCTTCATACACTCCATGTACCCTCCTTGTGATATTGTTTATTGCTGCACAGTCCTAGGTTTCCTTTTTCTCCATCTTCTCATGTGGTTCCAGTTCCAAGACTTCACATCTCTCATATCCACTTTCAAATAGAGACTTCTCTGCTGAGCCTTGTGTGCTCAAGCATCTAAACACCAAATCAAGTGTTTCTGAATCCATACCATTACTCCAAATAGGAATCCATGTACCCCAGTTTGCCAAATATAGAGCAGGAAATCCCAAGTTAATAATCCTCAGAGAAGAAATATCAGTGTGGCGCATACCTGTGGAGGAGACAGTGTCAGCTCAGGTTCCAAAGTGGCATAGAATTCTGGCAGGTGCTTGGAATGCACACATTCAAATTATGCCCACCCTCTCCTTCTTCACAATAGGCATCAGGTTGCTAAGCAACAGGGCTCTATCCCAATGGCTGCCCTGTGGTCAGAAAATATAATGGGATCCACAAGTGTGCAGGTGATGGTGGAGTTGTGCTCTGTGAAGTTTGTTGTAGGTATATGAGGATGATTCTGCAGCTCCGAGGATCACCTGCAGCACAGATGGATGGTGAAGTTTGACTCTCTGGAGTAATCTATAGAGGAATGTGCAATGGTAAATACAAATTGGGGTTGGGTATGGAGAACTTTAATGAAGTGTCGCTGTCCAAGATTGTTCCTGCTTTTTTTTCCAACGGCACAGAAATAACCACTGGGTCTATAAAGGAAGCTTTGCATCCAGTGTACTCACTTAGCAGAGCCTATCATAAGGCTTGCCCATGTGCAGTCGATGAACCCACTTTAAGTCAGGATAATTTAGACAACTTTCAAGTGTATACCCTGTCCACTGTTTATAGCTGAAATGAGAATTGTGTCATGGCTGTCTTAGTGATGTGGTTTCTTGGTCTATTTATGCTTGCCAGAATACCCGTTCTGGTCCTAAATGCTGAGTGACAGTTAAGGTGGTACTATGATGAAGAGAAAACATGATTCATGTAGAGGATGATACTTTTTGTGTTGAGTGGGTTGGAGTCATAACTGGGGACAGGTATGGAGGTAGCCAGAGGGCAGGAATTATGGTGTACACTGAATATTGTTTGGTCCAGGAATATCATTGCACCATCATTCCCTGGCTCAGTCAGTTAGAATGATACACATGTAACTGTGAATGCCCACCCATGTCCCCCTTTTAGATGGTGCTGGAGTTGGGAGAGATTAACCACAAATGTGGCAAATATTTTATTTCAGATATGAAAGGAAGTTTATTAGCAAAGGAAGAAGACTTCCCAACCTCTCCATTCCCGATTTTTCTGAAGCCCATTGGAGAAGGCCCAAGTGGCACTGACTGTAACTATTCTTGTCATAACCCTTGAAAGCAGTTCAGTGTAATCTCACCATGATCTGACCCTGTGCCTTCATGATTAGGGAAGCCAACACAAGTCAACTGCATTTATTTAATTTTATTTCACTAATTTAACATTCTTTCATATTCCTTGTATAATAAGATTTTCTTTAACAATTTTAAATTTATGTTTAAATAAATGTGAGTTTCTTTAATTATTCCTGTAGTATTTCACTTAAGAACAGAGGCACTCTCATTGATTCCCAGGAGATTTACAACAATCATTAAATTAACCTGGTTCTAGTAAAATTAGCTAATCTAGGGGCCAGGACCCCACCTCAACAATAATGCAATCATGTCCTTTCGAACAAGCAAAATGTTAATGGTAATAATAATGATAGAAATGTAGAAAGGAACAAAATAAAAATAGTGTCCAGCTTCATATCAAAAATGGCATTTCTTTTTCAGGTATATTTATTCTCTTTCATCTGAATATTTCTCAATTATTTCCTTCATCTGGATATTTTAGAAAACTTCTGAACCAACTTTATAAAAAGTACTCCTCAAATTGTGTTTTCTTCCAGAGGTTCTTCCTGATGAAATTGAGTTTATGAATTTTAGGCTCTACTGGCAGAAAATTATTTTGCCCTCATGGTGTTTTTTTTTAAATGATAAGTTTAATTTTTGTTTCTTTCATTGTATTGAAATCTTTTTAAACATTATCTATAAGCTATAACCACACACATGTATCAAAAATCACCACTTTCTAATAAAGCAAAAAATTTCTTAGGAAAGCTATTAACCTGAAGTAACTACTTTGCTTCCTGCATTGCACAAGTTGGCATTAATGGGTTATCTTCAAAGCATTTGATTAAAGTTTCTAATATTATAAACAGTTCTCTTCATAACATCCATGTATCTTCCTTGGGGTAGTTTTTATTGCAGCACACTCCTAGGTTTCCTGTTTCCCTCTTTGTCATCTAGTTCTAGTTACATGACTTCACATCCCTCAAATCTGCTTTCAAATAGTCTTCAATGCTTAGCCTTGTGTGCAGAACCAACTACACACCACACCAAGAGTTTCTGAATCTTTCCCATTACTCCAAATAGGAATCTCTGTACCCAGGTGTGCCTAATATACAGCAGGAAAACCTGTGTTAAGAAACTTGAGGCTAGAAATCTCACTGGGGCTCAAACCTATGTTGGAGACAGAGATATCCCAGGTTTGAAAGTGGCCTGGAATTCTGGTGGGTGCTTGGAATGTGCAAGCTCAAATGAAGCTGAACCTCTCCTGTCTCACAATAGGCATTGGGTTGCTAAACAACAGAGCTGTAACACAATGACTGCCCTGTGGTCTTAAAATATAATGGGCTCCACAAGGGTGCATGGTATGGTGGAAGTGTGGTGGCCTGTGCACTTAATTGTAGGTATATGAAAACTTTTCTGCAGCCCAAAGCATCACCTGCAGCCCTGATGTATGGTGAGAGTTTGACTCTCCTTGGAGGATGCCATAGTGGAATGCCCAAGGGCAAATTCCAAAAAGGTGTGGGGTAGATGGAAGTTTAATGAAGTGCCACTGGCAAGGTTGCACCTGCCTTTTTTTCCAATGGCACAGAAATTACCATTGGAACTAAGACATGCAGCTTAGCATTCCAGGTGGTCACTTGGCAGAGCCTATCATGGGGCATCCACATGTGAATTCAGTGAACCCACTTTAAGTCAGGGAAATTTGGACAACTTTGATGTGTATGCCCTCTCCACTGTTTATAGCTGACATGAGGATTGGCTCATGATTGTAATAGTCATGGAATTCTTGCTCTATTTATGCTTGCCAGAAGTCTCATTCTGGGCCTAAATCCTGAGTGATAGTCAAGGTGGTCCTGTGATGAAGAGAGCACAAGATATGTGTAGAGACTGATTTTTTGTGTGTGTTGAGTGGCTTGGAGGTATTATTGGAGACAGGGATGGAGACTCACAGAGGGCAGACAAGATGGTGTGTACTGAATATTCTTTGTTCCTTGGTCCAGGAATTATCATTGCCCTAAGGAATATCCTGTCATAGGAGCCAACATACCATGACTCTGTCAGTTAGAATGATACACCAGTAACTGTCAATGCCCAACCCAAGGCCGCCTTTAACATGGTGCTGGTTTGGGGAGAGATTAACCACAAATGTGGCACATATTTTTTTCAGGATCTGAGAGCAACTTTATTAGCCAAGGAAGAAGACTTCCTGACTTCTCCTTTCTTGATTGTGTTGAAGCCCAAGGGTGTAGGCCTAAGTGGCACTGAGTATGACCATTGTTCTCATATCCCATGAATGCAGGTCAGTGTATTCACCCTGATCTTTCCCTGTGACTTTATGAGGAGGGAAATCAACAAATGTGAATTGTCTTAAATTTCTTTTATCACTGATTTAACATAGTTTCATATTCCTTTTATAATAAGGTTTTCTTTAACAATTTTAAATTTGTGTTTTAAGAATGTCAGTTTCTTTAATTATTCTTCTGGTATTTCACTTAAGAACACAGAGAGACACTTATGTATTCACAGGAACTTTACAACAATCATTAAATTAAGCTGGTTTTAGTAAAAATACCTCATCTAGGGTTCTGGACACCACTGTAACAATGACCAAATCATGTCCTATGGACCAAGCAAAATGTTAATAGTAATAATAGTGATAGAAATGTAGAAAGGAACAAATCAAAAATAGTGTCAAGTCTCATATCAAACATGGCATTTCTTTTTCAGGTATATTTATTCTCTTTCATCTGAATATAAACTCTCCCATTGCTCCAAATAGGAATACCTGTACCAAGGTTGCCTAATATACAGCAGGTTTTCCCAAGTTAAGAAACCTCAAGGAAGAAAACAAACTGGGGCTTGAACCTGTGGAGGAGACAGAGTCAGCCTAGATTCGAAAGCAACCTAGAATCCTGGCAGGTGCTTGAATGCACATGCACAAATGACACTCACACACTCCTGCCTCAACATAGGCACCAAGTTGCTAAGCAACAGGGCTCTATCCCAATGGCTGTCCTCTGGCCTGAAAATATAATGGTCTCCCAAATTGTTCAGGTGATGGTGGAGGTTTTGTGGCCTGTGTACTTTGTCATAGATACATGAAGATGGTTCTGCAGCCCTGAGGATCACCTGCAGTCCCAATGGATGGTGTCAGTTTGACTCTGTGGAAATTGCTATACAGGAATGCCCAAGGGGAAATTGAAATTGGGTGAGTGGTTGGCAGATGTTTATTGAAGTGCCCTGGCCCAGCTAGGCCTGCCATTTTTTTTTCCAATGGCACAGAAATTGCCACTGGATCTTAGTCATGCTGATTGACATCCCGGGTGTCACTTAGCAGAGTCTACAATGTGGCATGCCCTTGTGCATTCAATGAACTCACTTTAAGTCAGGGAAATTTGGACAACTTTAATGTGTTTACCCTGTCCACTGTTTAAAGCTGATATGAGGATTGCCTCATGGCTGTCTTATTGGTGGAATTTCTTGCTCTATTTATGCTTGCAAGAAGTCTCATTCTGGGCCTAAATGCTGAGGATAGTCAAGGTTGTCCTGTGATTAAGAGATCAAATTATATCTGGAGAGGTGGATATTTTTTGTTTTTAGTGGGTTGGAGACATGATTGCAGACAGGGATGGACACTCTCAGAGGGGAGGCATGTTGGTGTAAACTGAATATTGTCTGATCATTGGTCCAGGAATTATCATTGCCCTGAGAGATATTCCTGTTTGGGGAGCCAAAGAACCCTTTCTCTGTCAGGTATAATGATACATATGTAACTGTGAATGCCCACTCTAAGTCCCCCTTTTACAGGGTGCTGGACATGGGAGAGATTAAAAATCTGACACATCTATTGTTCCAGATCTGAAAGCAAATTTATTAGCAAAGTAAGAAGACTTCCCCACACTATCCATTCCCAATTTGCTGAAGCCCAAAATAGTAGGCCCAAGTGTCACTGACTGTGACCTTTCTTCTCATATCCCATGAATGCAGGTCCATGTATTCTGTCCCTGATCTGACACTTTGCCTTCATGAGGAGGAAAACCAACACATGTGAAGGGTCTTTATTTAATTTCTTTTATCACCAATTTAACATTGTTTCATATTTATTTTCTAATAAGGTTTTCTTTAAAAATTTTACATTTAATTTTTTAAAAATGTCAGTTTCTTTAATTAATCTTGTAGTATTTCACTTAAAAACAGAGACAGTCTCTTATGTACTCACAAGAACATTACCACAATCATTAAATTAACCTGGTTGTAGTAAAAATAACTTATCTAGTGGCCTGGTCCCCACCTCATCAATTACCTAATCATGTCCTATCAACCAAGAAAAATTTTAATAGTAATAATAATGATAGAGATATAGGAAGGCAATAAACAAAATAGTGTCCCATCTCATATCATACATGGTATTTCCTTTTCAGGTATATATATTCTCTTTCATCTGAATATACCTCAATTATTTCCTTTATTGGGACATGTTAGAAAACTGATGAACCATCTTTTTAAAGAATATTCTTCAAATTGTGTTTTTTTTCAGTTTCTTCCTGGTGAAATTGTGTTTATGAATTGTAGGCTGTATTGGCAGAAAATTATTGTGCCCTCATGGTGATTTTTTTTTAAATGAGATGTTTAATTATTGTATCTTTCATTGTTTTGAATTCATTCAAAACATTATCTATAAGCTACATTAACACACAAGAATAAAAATCACCACTTTATAATAAAGCAAAGCAAAGTCTCAGGAAAGCAAGTAACCTGAAATAACTATTTGCTTCCTGAATTACACAAGTTTGCATTAATGGGTATCTTCAGTGCATTTGATTAAAATTTCTAAGATTGTAAAGTACTGTTCATACAGTCCATGTATCTTCTTTGAGGTATAGTTTACTGCTGCACAATCCTAGATTTCCTATTTCCCCTCTTGTCACCTAGTTCCAGGTACATGATTTCAGTTCCATCACATCCATTTTAAAGTAGAGGCTTTTCTGCTGATCTGTGTGTGTAGAATCAACTACACACCACATCAACTGTTTCTGAATCTTTCCCATTACTCCAAATAGGAATCCCTGTACCCAGATGTGCCTAATATACAGCTTGAAACCCCAAGTTAAGAAACCTGAGGAGGAGGGCGGGGCAAGATGGCAGACTGGTGAGCTGTAAGTTTTAGTTACTCCTCCAGGAAAGTAGGTAAAAAGCCAGGAACTGCGTGGACTGGACACCACAGAGCAATCTGTCTTTGGGCATACTTCATACAACACTCATGAAAATGTCGAACTGCTGAGATCAGTGAAATCTGTAAGTTTTTGCAGCCAGGGGACCCGCGCCCCTCCCTGCCAGGCTCAGTCCCATGGGAGGAGGGGCTGCCAGCTCCGGGAAGGAGAAGGGAGAACTGCAGTGGTAGCCCTTCTCGGACACCCATTCTACTGATTCAAACTCCAACCATAGATAGACTGAGACCAGACACCAGAGAATCTGAGAGCTGCCAGCCCAGCAGAGAGGAGACAGGCATAGAAAAAAAAAAAAATAACACGAAAAACTCCAAAATAAAAGCAGAGGATTTTTGGAGTTCTGGTGAACACAGAAAGGGGAAGGGCGGAGCTCAGGCCTTGAGGCGCATATGCAAATCCCGAAGAAAAGCTGATCTCTCTGCCCTGTGCACCTTTCCTTAATGGCCCTGGTTACTTTGTCTATTAGCATTTCAATAACCCATTAGATCTCTGAGGAGGGCCCATTTTTTTTTTTTTTAAATCCTTTTTTCTTTTTCTAAAACAATTACTCTAAGAAGCCCAATACAGAAAGCTTCAAAGAATTGCAATTTGGGCACGTCAAGTCAAGAGCAGAACTAAGAGAGCTCTGAGACAAAAGGCAATAATCCAGTGGCTGAGAAAATTCACTAAACATCACAACTTCCCAAGAAAAGGGGGGTGTCCGCTCACAGCCACCATCCTGGTGGACAGGAAACACTCCTGCCCATCGCCAGCCCCATAGCCCAGAGCTGCCCCAGACAACCCAGTGTGACGGAAGTGCTTCAAATAACAGGCACACACCACAAAACTAGGTGTGGACATCAGCCTTCCCTGCAACCTCAGCTGATTGTCCCAGAGCTGGGAAGGTGGAGCAGTGTGAATTAACAAAGCCCCATTCAGCCATCATTTGAGCAGACTGGGAGCCTCCCTACACAGCCCAGCAGCCCAGAACTGCCCTGGGGGGACGGCACTCACCTGTGACATAGCACAGTCATCCCTCAACAGAGGACCCGGGGTGCACGGCCTGGAAGAGGGGCCCACTTGCAAGTCTCAGGAGCCATACGCCAATACCAAAGACTTGTGGGTCAGTGGCAGAGACAAACTGTGGCAGGACTGAACTGAAGGATTAGACTATTGCAGCAGCTTTAAAACTCTAGGATCATCAGGGAGATTTGATTGTTAGGGCCAACCCCCCTCCCCGACTGCCCAGAAACATGCCCCACATAGAGGGCAGGCAACACCAACTACACACGCAAGCTTGGTACACCAATTGGGCCCCACAAGACTCACTCCCCCACTCACCAAAAAAAAGGCTAAGCAGGGGAGAACTGGCTTGTGGAGAACAGGTGGCTCGTGGACGCCACCTGCTGGTTAGTTAGAGAAAGTGTACTCCACGAAGCTGTAGATCTGATAAATTAGAGATAAGGACTTCAATAGGTCTACAAACCCTAAAAGAACCCTATCAAGTTCAGCAAATGCCACGAGGCCAAAAACAACAGAAAATTATAAAGCATATGAAAAAACCAGACGATATGGATAACCCAAGCCCAAGCACCCAAATCAAAAGACCAGAAGAGACACAGCACCAAGAGCAGCTACTCAAAGAACTAAAGATGAACAATGAGACCCTAGTACGGGATATGAAGGAAATCAAGAAGACCCTAGAAGAGCATAAAGAAGACATTGCAAGACTAAATAAAAAAATGGATGATCTTATGGAAATTAAAGAAACTGTTGACCAAATTAAAAAGATTCTGGACACTCATAGTACAAGACTAGAGGAAGTTGAACAACGAATCAGTGACCTGGAAGATGACAGACTGGAAAATGAAAGCATAAAAGAAAGAATGGGGAAAAAAATTGAAAAAATCGAAATGGACCTCAGGGATATGATAGATAATATGAAACGTCCAAATATAAGACTCATTGGTGTCCCAGAAGGGGAAGAAAAGGGTAAAGGTCTAGGAAGAGTATTCAAAGAAATTGTTGGGGAAAACTTCCCAAATCTTCTAAACAACATAAATACAAAAATCATAAATGCTCAGCGAATTCCAAATAGAATAAATCCAAATAAACCCACTCCGAGACATATACTGATCACACTGTCAAACACAGAAGAGAAGGAGCAAGTTCTGAAAGCAGCAAGAGAAAAGCAATTCACCACATACAAAGGAAACAGCATAAGACTAAGTAGTGACTACTCAGCAGCCACCATGGAGGCGAGAAGGCAGTGGCACGATATATTTAAAATTCTGAGTGAGAAAAATTTCCAGCCAAGAATACTTTATCCAGCAAACCTCTCCTTCAAATTTGAGGGAGAGCTTAAATTTTTCACAGACAAACAAATGCTGAGAGAATTTGCTAACAAGAGACCTGCCCTACTGGAGATACTCAAGGGAGCCCTACAGACAGAGAAACAAAGACAGGACAGAGAGACTTGGAGAAAGGTTCAGTACTAAAGAGATTCGGTATGGGTACAATAAAGGATATTAATAGACAGACGGAAAAATATGGCAAACATAAACCAAAGGATAAGATGGCCGATTCAAGAAATGCCTTCACGGTTTTAACATTGAATGTAAATGGATTAAACTCCCCAATTAAAAGATATAGATTCGCAGAATGGATCAAAAAAAATGAACCATCAATATGTTGCATACAAGAGACTCATCTTAGACACAGGGACACAAATAAACTGAAAGTGAAAGGATGGAAAAAAATATTTCATGCAAGCCACAGCCAAAAGAAACCAGGTGTAGCAATATTAATCTCAGATAAAATAGACTTCAAATGCAGGGATGTTTTGAGAGACAAAGAAGGCCACTACATACTAATAAAAGGGGCAATTCAGCAAGAAGAAATAACAATCGTAAATGTCTATGCACCCAATCAAGGTGCCACAAAATACATGAGAGAAACACTGGCAAAACTAAAGGAAGCAATTGATGTTTCCACAATAATTGTGGGAGACTTCAACACATCACTCTCTCCTATAGATAGATCAACCAGACAGAAGACCAATAAGGAAATTGAAAACCTAAACAATCTGATAAATGAATTAGATTTAACAGACATATACAGGACATTACATCCCAAATCACCAGGATACACATACTTTTCTAGTGCTCATGGAACTTTCTCCAGAATAGATCATATGCTGGGACATAAAACAAGCCTCAATAAATTTAAAAAGATTGAAATTATTCAAAGCACATTCTCTGACCACAATGGAATACAATTAGAAGTCAATAACCATCAGAGACTTAGAAAATTCACAAATACCTGGAGCTTAAACAACACACTCCTAAACAATCAGTGGGTTAAAGAAGAAATAGCAAGAGAAATTGCTAAATATATAGAGACAAATGAAAATGAGAACACAACATACCAAAACCTATGGGAGGCAGCAAAAGCAGTGCTAAGGGGGAAATTTATAGCAATAAACGCATATATTAAAAAGGAAGAAAGAGCCAAAATCAAAGAACTAATAGATCAACTGAAGAAGCTAGAAAATGAACAGCAAACCAATCCTAAACCAAGTACAAGAAAAGAAATAACAAGGATTAAAGCAGAAATAAATGACATAGAGAACAAAAAAACAATAGAGAGGATAAATATCACCAAAAGTTGGTTCTTTGAGAAGATCAACAAGATTGACAAGCCCCTAGCTAGACTGACAAAATCAAAAAGAGAGAAGACCCATATAAACAAAATAATGAATGAAAAAGGTGACATAACTGCAGATCCTGAAGAAATTAAAAAAATTATAAGAGGATATTATGAACAACTGTATGGCAACAAACTGGATAATGTAGAGGAAATGGACAATTTCCTGGAAACATATGAACAACCTAGACTGACCAGAGAAGAAATAGAAGACCTCAACCAACCCATCACAAGCAAAGAGATCCAATCAGTCATCAAAAATCTTCCCACAAATAAATGCCCAGGGCCAGATGGCTTCACAGGGGAATTCTACCAAACTTTCCAGAAAGAACTGACACCAATCTTACTCAAACTCTTTCAAAACATTGAAAAAAATGGAACACTACCTAACTCATTTTATGAAGCTAACATCAATCTAATATCAAAACCAGGCAAAGATGCTACGAAAAAGGAAAACTACCGGCCAATCTCCCTAATGAATATAGATGCAAAAATCCTCAACAAAATACTTGCAAATTGAATCCAAAGACACATTAAAAAAATCATACACCATGACCAAGTGGGGTTCATTCCAGGCATGCAAGGATGGTTCAACATAAGAAAAACAATCAATGTATTACAACACATTAACAAGTCAAAAGGGAAAAATCAATTGATCATCTCAATAGATGCTGAAAAAGCATTTGACAAAATCCAACATCCCTTTTTGATAAAAACACTTCAAAAGGTAGGAATTGAAGGAAACTTCCTCAACATGATAAAGAGCATATATGAAAAACCCACAGCCAGCATAGTACTCAATGGTGAGAGACTGAAAGCCTTCCCTCTAAGATCAGGAACAAGATAAGGATGCCCGCTGTCACCACTGTTATTCAACATTGTGCTGGAAGTGCTAGCCAGGGCAATCTGGCAAGACAAAGAAATAAAAGGCATCCAAATTGGAAAAGAAGAAGTAAAACTGTCATTGTTTGCAGATGATATGATCTTATATCTAGAGAACCCTGAGAAATCAACGATACACCTACTAGAGCTAATAAACAAATTTAGCAAAGTAGCGGGATACAAGATTAATGCACATAAGTCAGTAATGTTTCTATATGCTAGAAATGAACAAACTGAAGAGACACTCAAGAAAAAGATACCATTTTCAATAGCAACTAAAAAAATCAAGTACCTAGGAATACACTTAACCAAAGATGTAAAAGACCTATACAAAGAAAACTACATAACGCTACTAAAAGAAATAGAAGGGGACCTTAAAAGATGGAAAAATATTCCATGTTCATGGATAGGAAGGCTAAATGTCATTAAGATGTCAATTCTACCCAAACTCATCTACAGATTCAATGCAATCCCAATCAAAATTCCAACAACCTACTTTGCAGACTTGGAAAAGCTAGTTATCAAATTTATTTGGAAAGGGAAGATGCCTCGAATTGCTAAAGACACTCTAAAAAAGAAAAACGAAGTGGGAGGACTTACACTCCCTGACTTTGAAGCTTATTATAAAGCCACAGTTGCCAAAACAGCATGGTACTGGCACAAAGATAGACATATAGATCAATGGAATCGAATTGAGAATTCAGAGATAGACCCTCAGATCTATGGCCGACTGATCTTTGATAAGGCCCCCAAAGTCACTGAACTGAGCCATAATGGTCCTTTCAACAAATGGGGCTGGGAGAGTTGGATATCCATATCCAAAAGAATGAAAGAGGACCCCTACCTCACCCCCTACACAAAAATTAACTCAAAATGGACCAAGGATCTCAATATAAAAGAAAGTACCATAAAACTCCTAGAAGATAATGTAGGAAAACATCTTCAAGACCTTGTATTAGGCGGCCACTTCCTAGACTTTACACCCAAAGCACAAGCAACAAAAGAGAAAATAGATAAATGGGAACTCCTCAAGCTTAGAAGTTTCTGCACCTCAAAGGAATTTCTCAAAAAGGTAAAGAGGCAGCCAACTCAATGGGAAAAAATTTTTGGAAACCATGTATCTGACAAAAGACTGATATCTTGCATATACAAAGAAATCCTACAACTCAATGACAATAGTACAGACAGCCCAATTATAAAATGGGCAAAAGATATGAAAAGACAGTTCTCTGAAGAGGAAATACAAATGGCCAAGAAACACATGAAAAAATGTTCAGCTTCACTAGCTATTAGAGAGATGCAAATTAAGACCACAATGAGATACCATCTAACACCAGTTAGAATGGCTGCCATTAAACAAACAGGAAACTACAAATGCTGGAGGGGATGTGGAGAAATTGGAACTCTTATTCATTGTTGGTGGGACTGTATAATGGTTCAGCCACTCTGGAAGTCAGTCTGGCAGTTCCTTAGAAAACTAGATATAGAGCTACCATTCGATCCAGCGATTGCACTTCTCGGTATATACCCGGCAGATCGGAAAGCAGTGACACGAACAGATATCTGCACGCCAATGTTCGTAGCAGCATTATTCACAATTGCCAAGAGATGGAAACAACCCAAATGTCCTTCAACAGATGAGTGGATAAATAAAATGTGGTATATACACACGATGGAATACTACGCGGCAGTAAGAAGGAACGATCTGGTGAAACATATGACAACATGGATGAACCTTGAAGACATAATGCTGAGCGAAATAAGCCAGGCACAAAAAGAGAAATATTATATGCTACCACTAATGTGAACTTTGAAAAATGTAAAACAAATGGTTTATAATGTAGAATGTAGGGGAACTAGCAGTAGAGAGCAATTAAGGAAGGAGGAACAATAATCCAAGAAGAACAGATAAGCTAACGTTCTGGGGATGCCCAGAAATGACTATGGTCTGTTAATTTCTGATGGATATAGTAGGAACAAGTTCACAGAAATGTTGCTATATTATGTAACTTTCTTGGGGTAAAGTAGGAACATGTTGGAAGTTAAGCAGTTATCTTAGGTTAGTTGTCTTTTTCTTACCCCCTTGTTATGGTCTCTTTGAAATGTTCTTTTATTGTATGTTTGTTTTCTTTTTAACTTTTTTTTTTCATACAGTTGATTTAAAAAAGAAGGGAAAGTTAAAAAAAAAAAAAAAGGAAAACAAGGAAAAAAAAAAAAGATGTAGTGCCCCCTTGAGGAGCCTGTGGAGAATGCAGGGGTATTTGCCTACCCCACCTCCATGGTTGCTAACATGACCACAGACATAGGGGACTGGTGGTTTGATGGGTTGAGCCCTCTACCATAAGTTTTACCCTTGGGAAGACGGTTGCTGCAAAGGAGAGGCTAGGCCTCCCTATATTTGTGCCTAAGAGTCTCCTCCTGAATGCCTCTTTGTTGCTCAGATGTGGCCCTCTCTCTCTGGCTAAGCCAACTTGAAAGGTGAAATCACTGCCCTCCCCCCTACGTGGGATCAGACACCCAAGGAAGTGAATCTCCCTGGCAACGTGGAATATGATTCCCGGGGAGGAATGTAGACCCGGCATCGTGGGACGGAGAACATCTTCTTGACCAAAAGGGGGATGTGAAAGGAAATGAAATAAGCTTCAGTGGCAGAGAGATTCCTAAACGAGCCGAGAGATCACTCTGGTGGGCACTCTTACGCACACTTTAGACAACCCTTTTTAGGTTCTAAAGAATTGGGGTAGCTGGTGGTGGATACCTGAAACTATCAAACTACAACCCAGAACCCATGAATCTCGAAGACAGTTGTATAAAAATGTACCTTATGAGGGGTGACAATGGGATTGGGAAAGCCATAAGGACCAAACTCCACTTTGTCTAGTTTATGGATGGATGTGTAGAAAAGTAGGGGAAGGAAACAAACAGACAAAGGTACCCAGTGTTCTTTTTTACTTCAATTGCTCTTTTTCACTCTAATTATTATTCTTGTTATTTTTGTGTGTGTGCTAATGAAGGTGTCAGGGATTGATTTAGGTGATGAATGTACAACTATGTAATGGTACTGTAAACAATCGAAAGTACGATTTGTTTTGTATGACTGCGTGGTATGTGAATATATCTCAATAAAATGATGATTAAAAAAAAAAAAGAGGAAGGCTAGGAGCATATAGGTTATTAGAAGGAAAGCTAGAGGATAACAACTGGGAATGTATACCTTAGCGAAACCTAGAGTAGATGATTATGGTGGATAATTGTACAAATATAAGAAAGTTTTTACATGAAGTGGAACAAATGTATGTCATTATTACAAGGTGTTAATAATAGGGTGGAATATGGAAATATAATTAATGCAAACTAAGGTTTACAAATAATAGTAACATTGTAATATTCCTTCATTAAATGTCAATAATAGGGGGATATAATGGGTATGCGATTTCTTTTGGAAGAAATGAGAATGTTCTCATATTGACAGTGGTGGTGAGTGCATAACTAAATGATTATACTAAGAGCCATTCACTGTACACTTAAGATGGATTATATTGTGTATGAATAAAACTGTTAAAAAAAAAGAATAGGGGAGGATAAAGGGTATGGAATATTTTGGGTTTTCATCTTTATTTTTATTTCTTTTTCTGAAGTAATGAAAATGTTCTAAAATTGATCATGGTGATGAATGCACAACTATGTGAGATACTGTGAGCCACTGTTTGTATACTTTGGATAGATTATATAGTATGTGAATATATCTCAATAAAATTACATTAAAAATGTCAAAAAAAAAAAAAAAAAAAAAAAAAGAAACCTGAGGAAAGAAATCTCACCAGGTTCAAAACTGTGGAGGAGACTGAGTCAGCCCAGGTTCCAAAGCTGCCTCAAATTCTGGTTGGTGCTTGGAATGTGCATGCACAAATGACTCTGACACTCTTCTGCCTCACAATAGGCATCAGGTTGCTAAGCAACAGGACTCTATCCCAATGTCTGCCCTGTTGTCTAAAAATATAATGGGTCACCAAGTGTGCATGTGATAGAGGAGGTGTTGTGGTCTGTTTAGTTTGTTGAAGGTATATGAGGATGATTCTTCAGCCCCAAGGATCACCTGCAGCCCCAATGGATGATGAGGTTTGACTATCCCTGAAGGATGCTATACAGGAATGTCCAAGGGCAAAATACATTTGGGTGTGGGTTAATGGGGTTAGTTACCTTCAAGTCACTTAATTAAAATTTCTAATATTATAAAAATTTTACATTTATAATAATATAAACAGTACTCTTTATACAGTCCATTAGTCTCCCTTGGGGTATTGTTTATTGCTGCACAGTCCTAGGTTTCCTGTTTCCCTCTCTTGTCATCTAGTTCCAGTTACATGACTTCACATCCCTCATATCAACTTTCAACTAGAAGCTTCTCTACAGAGCACTGTGTGTAGAATCAGCTTAAGTCCACACCAAGTTTTTCAGAATCTGCTCCATTAATCCAAATAGGAATCCCTGTACCCAGGTGTGCCTAGTATACAGCAGGAAATCCCAAGTTAATAAACCTCAGGGAAGAAATACCACTGGGGCTCAAACCTGTGGAGAAGACAGTGTCAGCCCAGGTTCCAAAGTGACCTAGAATTCTGGCAGGTGCTTGGAATGTGCATGCACAAATTATGCTGAATCACTCCTGCCACTCATTAGGCATCAGGGTGCTAAGCAACAGGACTCTATCACAATGCCTGCCCTGTGGTCTGAAAATATAATTGGCTCAATGAATGTGTAGGTGATGGTGGAGGTGTTGTGGTCTGTGTAGATTGTTGTAGGTATATGAGGATTATTTTGCATCCCTGAGGATAACCTGCAGTCCTGATGGATGGTGAGATTTTGACTCTCCCTGAAGGATGCAGGATACAGGAATTCCCAAGGGCAATTTCCAATTGGGTGTGGGGTAGGTGGAAGTTTATTGAAGTGCCCCTGACCAATCTTGGGCCTGCCTTTTAACCTATGGCCTAGAAATTACCACTGGATCTAAGACATGTAGCTTAACATCCAGTTGCTCACTTAGCAGAGCCTATAATGAGGCATGTCCATGTGCAGTCAATGATCCCACATTAAGTCAGGGAAATTTGGACCACTTTGATGTGTCTTCCTTCTCCACTGTTTATAGCTGACATGAGGATTGGCTCATGACTGTCTTAGTGGTGGAATTTTTGCTCTATTTGTTCTTGCCAGAATTATCATTCTGGGCCTAAATGCTGAGTGATAGTCAAGGTAGTACTGTGATCAACAGAACACAAGATATGTGGAGAGGCTGATATTTTTTGCATTGAGTGGGTTGGAGACATGATTGCAACAGGGATGGAGATTCCTAGAGGGCAGGAATGATGGTGTACACTCAATATTGTTTGTTCCTTAGTCCAAGAATTATCATTGCCTGAGGGATATCCCTGTCCTTGGAGCCAACATACCATGTCTCTGTCAGTTAGAATGATACACATGTAACTGAATGCTCACCCCAAGTCCACCTTTTACATGGTGCTGGGCTTGGGAGAGATTATCCACAACTGTGCCACATATGTTGTTGCATATCTGAAAGGAAATTTATTAGCAAAGGAAGAAGTCTTTCTGACCCTTCCATTCCTGAGTTTGATGAAGACCAAGGGAGTAGGCCCAAGTGGCACTGGCACTGTCTGTGACCATTCTTCTCATATCCCATGAAAGCAGGTCAGTGTAATCTCAACCTGATCTGACCATGTGCCTTCATGTGGAGGGAAAACAACACATGTGAATTGTCTTTATTTAATTTCTTTTATCACCAATTTACCATTGTTTCATATTCCTTGTTTAATAAGGTTTTCTTTAACAATTTTAAATTTATGTTTTAAAAAATGTGTTTCTTTAATTATTCTTGTAGTATTTCACTTAAGAACAGAGACAGTCTCTTATGTATTCACTGGAACATTACCAAATTTAATTATATTAACCTGGTTGCAATAAAAAATCTCAACTAGGTGCTTTGTCCCCATCTCAACAATTGCCTAATCATGTCCTATCAACTAAGCAAAATGTTAATAGCAATAATAATGATGGAAATGTAGAAAGGCACAAATCAAAAATAGTGCCTAGTCTCATATCAAACATGGCATTTCTTTTTCAGTTACATTTGTTTTCTTTCATCTGAATATATCCCAATTATTTCCTTCTTCTGGACATATTAGAAAACTGCTGAACAATTCTTTTAAAGAATATTCCCCAAATTCTGTTTTTTTCTGAGATTCTTCCTGTTGAAATTGAGTTTAGGAATTGTAGGCTGTATTGGCAGAAAATTACTGTGCCTTCTTGATGATTTTTTTTTTAATGAGAAGTTTAAATTTAGTATCTTTCATTGTATTGAATTCATTTTATTTAATTTTTTTTTGAGTTTTGTAATGCAACTTTGAGGTATATCCACATACCATATAATCCATCCAATGTATAAAATCAGTGGTTTACTGTATCATCATATAGCTATGCATTCATCACCACAGTCAATTTTAGAATATTTTCATTACTCCCAATAAAGAGAAAAAACACCAAATATAACATCACATAATCCTATCCCCCTACTGTTATATATATATATTTGCATTTTATATGTCTTTATTTTATTATTCTTCTGCCCGTATACTTGATCCAGCTGTGGTGGTTACAAGGTTTTCACAATCACAATGTCACACATTAAATGTTATACAGTTATACAATCAAGAATGAAGTCTAATGAGTAACAGTTCAACAGATTCAGATTATTTCCATCTTGCTATTCTAATACACTAGAAGATAAAAAGGAATATGTATATAATACATAAAAATTATTTCCAGAATGACCTGTCAACTCTATTTTAAATCTCTTAACCACTGAAACTTTGTTTTATTTCTTTTCCCCTTTTTGGTCAAGAAGACATTATAAATTCCGCAAAGCCAGGGCCAGGCTCATTCCAGGAAGTCATGTTGACAGGGAGACTTACACCCTGGGAGTCATGCCCCACATAAGGGAGGTATAGTGAGATGAGTTTTTTCACAGTCAAAAGACTTTGTAGGCACATACTATTGGTAAGAGGCTGTAATTCTCATGCATGATATAGCCGATGAAAACACTGTTTTAGCTGTGGGGAAACACTTGTGCACAGTGTTCAGATATCCAAGTACACACCAATCAGTTCTTGGTACCTCATTTACAGCACAAGTGACCCAAAAATGGCACACTCCCACCCAACAGAGTTGGGATGAGAGGACACTAGAGTGGACAACTCAAGTAACAGCTACAAAACTTCCATCATGAAGAACTTACTGTGTGGTGACTCCACCTAAAGGTATTTCAGCACTAAATATTGTAGTGTAAGGAAAAGAAGGCACTGGAACACGTGACAGGAAATATTGGACTTTGAAGGAGTCCAATAGGAGCTCCCTATTTAGGCCACAAGTTCAAAATTCCAGTCTCAATATGCCTGTCCTATTTTATCATTGGAAGGCATTCACCATGGGTAGGCTGTAGTGGTATTACCAGAAAGGCACCCTGATTCTAAATTGGAGGTGATGCAGATATCACCCTACAGAAAATTAGACACTCTGATTATTGGAATTCTGTAAATTGAACACCCCCTATGACTACAAAGCACATTCTTTTTCTTGTTTGGTGTGATCTCTGTGTTGTTGGCAAAACCTTTCTGCAATAAAATACTAAAGTATGGAATGACACTTACAGGTTCTGAACTTGGGAATTTTCTGGCCAAAGAAACCACAAGTCCCCATGCCATGAGCTGTGTCATGTAAATAGTTTTGTTTTTAATTTCTTACTAAATTATGAAAACACTAAGTATTTTAAAAGAGGAGTATTTACATATCTTAAAACTCTATTTTCTGGTTTGCTAAATCTGATGTTATGCAAAATAACAGAAATGGATTATCTTTTATAAGGGGGACTTATTAGGTTACAGGTTTAGAGTTCTAAGGACATAAAAGTGTCCTAACTAAGGCATCAAAAAGAGGATACCATCACTGAAGAAATGCCTGGGAAATTGAACACCTCTGTCAGCTGGATAGGCATTTGGTTGCTGATCCTTTGCTCCGGATTCTGGTTTCAAAGTGGATTTATTCAAAATATCTCTCAGCTCATCTCTCATAACTTCTTCCTCTCAGCTCCTGTGCATCCATTCTTATTCTCTCGAGGCAGTTCTAAGTGTCTGGGGGTCTTAGCTCCTTCAGGGAAAATTCTAGGCTTCATCTCTTAGCTTAGTATCTCCAAAAGGCTTTTTGTCTGCATCTCCAAGTGTCTGACACCTGTGCCTGCCTCTCAGGTCTCTTAAGGAATCCAGTAACTAATCAAGACCCACCTTGAGTGGGCAGGATCACAACTCAATGGGAAAATCCTAATCAAATGCTCCCACCCACAAGTCTGCCCCAAGATTGCATTACAAACATGGATTTTTATGGGGTGCCAAAGAGACTCAAATCAGCATACTCTAGCTGTAAGATGTTTTTATTTATCAGTGTTTGCATTCATCCTTACCATGAACATATATAAAACTAAGACAATAGTAAAGAATAGTAACATTTTGTTCTAGATTTTTGAGTTATCATTCCAAGTTACTTTCTGATTGATTCAAATCTTTGTGACAGCAACTGCATAAAAAGAATATTAGAATATGACAAATTAGATTTTCAGCAATAATATTTGTTGCTTATGTATATGCAAGAACCAATCAATGAATGAACCTACTTCACAGTACTTTTTACAAATTCAAAACTCAGTATTCCCATTTCACTTCACGCTTTATGCTGTTATCCTGCATAACATCAACAGTAACTCTTGTTCAAAGCCTTGAGTCTCTGCTGAATTTTGTTCTAATGGGCAACATAAAGTATTTCATTTTCCACTATGAATTTTCTGATGTGAAATCAAGTTGCAGATGCTTCTAAATGGATTTTAGGATTGTTCCTTCTTCTGAATATGAAAATTAATGCTAAAGGAATGAGTGATCACTGATTTCATGCCTCCATTCATAACACTGATAAGAGATTTATAAAGTGTGAATTCTCATTTGCCCTACAAGTGTGGGTGTACAAATAAAGAATTTTGTGATTTTTCATGAATAAAATCTCCAGCATGAAGTACCTGGAAATTCCTCAAGAAGCTCCTTCATCTGGTAAAGATTTGTCTATCAGTAGGACCAGAAGATGTAGACCCTCTGTGCCAGTTTGAATGTATTATGACCCCCCAAAACAGTCATATTCTTTGATGCCATCTTATGGGGCAGACGTTTGGTGCTGATTAGATTTGCATGGACTTGTGCCCCACCCAACTGTAGGTGATAATTCTGATGAGATATTTCCATGGAGGCATGGCCCCACCCATTTAGGGTGGGTCTTTATCAGTGGAGCCATATAAATGAGCCGATGGGCAGAGGGAACTCAGAGCACCTCTGAGTGATGTTTTGAAGAGGAGCTACAGCCAAGAGGGACACTTTGAAGAAAGCACAGGAGCTACAGATGAGAGACAGTTTGAAGATAGCCATTGAAAGCAGACTCTTGCTCCAGAGAAACTGAGAGAGGACAAATATCCCAAGTGCAACTAAGAGTGACATTTTTGAGGAACTGCAGCCTAGAGAGGAACATCCTGGGAAAAAAGCCATTTTGAAACCAGGACTTGGAGCAGATGCCAGCCACATGCCTTCCCAGCAAACAGAGGTTTTCCAAACACCATTGGCCATCCTCCAGTGAAGGTACCCATTTCTTTATGACTTATCTTGGACACTTTATGGCCTTAAGACTGTAACTGTGTAACCAAATATACCCCCTTTATAAAAGCCAATCCATTTCTGGTGTTTTACATTCTGGCATTAGCTAACTAGAACACCCTCCAATTTTCATTAAATGTATAACATGAGTTCTCTCACATCGTATATCATCAGACCTTCTTACTAAATTCCTTGCTGAAAGGTGACATGATATTGATTCTCTCCAGTATGAATTGGCTTACATTGATGTAGAAAGCATGATTTAAACCTCTACCAGATTGATTACAATGGTGTTTCCTCAGTGTGTGAGTTGTCTGGTATGTTTAAAGGATAACTCAAGGGATGAAATCCCTTCAATATTCAAATCATTTATGGTATGATTCTCTCACATAATCTAATAAGTGAACATTGACTGACGCCTTTCACGTATACCATTCATAAGGGTTCACTCAATTTGAGTTCTCTCATGTTGTCTAAGTTTGCAGAAATAAACTAAGTTTCCCATGTAGATGATATTCTTCTGGTATCTTTTCCCTGGACATTTTGCCATGTTTTCTAAAACCAGAAGAGTGGATGAAGGCTTTCCAACATTGACAATATTCATAAGGTTTCTCTCCAGTGTCAGTTCTCTCATGTTGTCTCAGATGAATATATTGTGACAGCTTTCCCACACAGAAGACATTCAGAGCATTTCCCTCATGTGTGAGTGTTATCATGTACTCTAAGTCTAGAATAACAGGTGAAGACCTTCTCACATAGATGATATTCATAAGGTTTCTCTCCAGTGAGTTCTCTAATTTCTTCTAAGGGAATAATAGTGAGTGAAGACTTTTCCACATAGATGGCATTCATATGGTTTCTCTTCAGTGTGAGTTATATCATGTTGTCTCAAGCTAGAGAAATGTAAGAAGGCTTTCCCAACTAGATGACATTCATAAGGTTTCTCTTCAGTGTGAGTTCTCTCATGTTGTCTCAGGTGACCATATTGAGTGAAGGCTTTCCCACATTGAAGACATCCATATGGTTTCTCACCAGTGTGAGTCCTCTCATGTTCTCTAAGATTAGAAGAATGGGTGAAGACTTTCCCACATAGATGGCATTCATATGGTTTCTCTTCAGTATGAGTTTTCTCATGTCGTTTCAGGGAAGAGAGATAAGTAAAGGCTTTCCCAAACAGATGACAATCATGTTTCTCTCCAGTGTGAGTTCTCTCACAAGCTCTAATGGAAGAATACTGAGGGAAGGCTTTCCCACAAAGATGTCATTTCTATGGTTTCTTTCCAGTGTGAGTTCTCTTATGCTGTCTCAAGTTAGACAAAAGACTGAAGGCTTTACCACAGAGATGGCATTCATAAGGTTTCTCTCCAGTGTGAATTCTCTCATGAGATCTAATGGCAGGACATCAAGTGAAGGCTTTCCCACATAGATGGTATTCTTATGGTTTCTTTTGAATGTGAGTTCTCTCATGTTGTCTCAAGGTAGAGAAATGGGTTAAGGCTTTCTCATGTAGGTGTCAGTCATAAGGATTCTCTCCAGTATGAGGTCTCTCATGTACTCTGATGTCAGAATAATGAATGGAGGATTTCTCACACAGATGATATTCATAGGGTTTCTGTGCAATGTAAGCTCCATTGTAATGTGTAAGGACAGTGTTTTTAACAAAGGATTTACCAATTAGAAGACACTCATATGATTTACTTCTACTGTGAAAATGCTTATGTTGATTAAGTGATGACTGGTCATCTAGGGGTTTTCCAAATAGATTGCTGAAGTAGGTTTTCTTTCCCTTGTGATTCAACACAGGTTGAGTAAAATCTGGCAATTCAGTACACTTAATTTCATTCTCTTGAGTATTAGAATTTGGCTTCAATGATAAGATGGTAAATGTGTCTTTCCTTCAGATATGTTTCATGGAGAGCATTTCTTGTTTTTTAAAGCCAACTTCACTGCCTGAATTCTGGCTTTGGAAAAATCCACTTCCTTCTTGAACAGTTTCTATACTTAAATGAACTGGGAGGCTACATTAGATTTTAGATTAGATTTCCCACTGAAAGCAGATAACTGATATTCTCCACCATCACAGGTCTGAAGAGCATTTCCTGGAATGCATCCAGCAGAGCCCGCTCTTCCTGGGTGAAGTCTGTAACTACATCTTTCAAATTCACTAACACTTGGTGTTGAATTTCAATCATGTTGCAGGGGATCTCACCAGTGCAATTCTTGTTCAGGCTGCCTGAGTACACTCCTGAATTCATTTCAAACATTATCTATAAGCTACATCAACATACAAGTATCAAAAAATCACCACTTTATAATAAAGCAAAGCAAAGTCTCAGGAAAGCAAGCAACCTGAAATAACTACTTTGCCTCCTGCATTGCACAAATTTGCATTAACGGGTTATCATCAAGGCATTTGATTGAAGATTTCTAATACTATATTAACTGTACACTTCATACAGTCCAGGTATCTTCCTTGGGGTATTGTTTATTGTTACACAGTCCTAGGTTTCCTGTTTCTCCCTCTTGTCATCTAGTTCCAGTTATGTGACTTCACATCCACCATATCCACTTTCAAATAGAGGCTTCTTTGCTGAGCCTTGTGTGCTGAATCAGCTACACACAATTCCAATGTTTCTGAATCCTTCCCATTACTCCAAATAAAAATCTCTGTACCAGGTACATATACAGCTAATATACAGTTGGGAAACCCAAGTTAAAAAACCTGGGGAAAGAAATCTCACTGGAGCCCAAACCTGTGGAGGAGAGAGTCAGCCCAGGAATGAAAGTGGCCTAGAATCCTAGCAGGTGCTTGGAATGTGCATGTACAAATGAAGCTGACCCTCTCCTGCATCTCAATAGGCATCAGGTTGCTAAGCAACAGGGATCTATCCCAATGGCTTCCCTGTGGTCTGAAAATATAATGGGTTCCCCAAGTGTGCCAGTCATGCTGGAATTGTTGTGGACTGTGCATAATGTTGTAGGTATTGAGGATGATTCTGCAGCCCCAAGGATCACCTGCAGCCCCAATGGATGGAAAGGATTTGACTCTCCCTGGAGTATGCTGTACAGGAATGCCAAAGGGCAAATTGCTATTGGGTCTCGGTAGGCAGAGGTTTAATGAAGTGACCCCAGCCAAGCTGGAACCTGCTTTTTTTTCAATGGCACAGAAATTACCACTGGATCAAAGACATGCAACTTAGCATCCCAGGTGCTCACTTAGCACAGCCTATGATGAGACATGCCCATGTGCAGTCAATGAACCCATTTTAAGTCAGGAAAATTTGGACAAATTTGATGTGTCTGCACTGTCCACTGTTTATAGCTGACATGAGGATTGGCTCATGGTTGTCTTAGGGGTGGGATTCTTTGCTCTATTTATGCTTGCTGGAAGTCTCATTCTGGGCCTAAATCCTGAGTGACCAACAAGGTGGTTCTGTGATGAAGAGAGCACATGATTTGTGGAGAGGCTGAAGTATTTTGTGTGGAGTAGTTGGGGCCAGGATTGGGGCCAGGGATGGAGACACCCACATGGCAGGCATGATGGTGTACCATGAATAGTGTTTGTTCCTTGGTTCAGGAATTATCATTGCCCTGAGGGATACCCCTGTCCTGGTAGCCAACATACCATGTCTCTGTCAGTTAGAAAAATACACATATAACTGTGAATGCCTACTGCAATTCCCATTTTTACATGGTGCTGGTCTTGGGAGAGACTAACCACAAATGTGGCACATATATTTTTCCAGGTCTGAAAGCAAGTTTATTAGCAAAAGAAGAAGACTTCCCCCACCTCTCTGTTCCTGAATTTGCTGAAGCCCAATGTAGTAGGCCAAAGTGGCATGAACTGTGAACATTCTTCTCATATCCCATGAAAGCAGATCAGTGTAATATCACCATGATCTGACTGTGTGCCTTCCTGAGGAGGGAAATGAACACATGTGAAGAGCCTTTATTTAATTTCTTTTATCACCAATTTAAGATTGTTTCATATTCCTTGTTTAATAAGATTTTTCTTTAGCAGTTTTAAATTCATGTTTTAAAAAATGTCAATTTCTTTAATTATTCTTGTAGTATTTCACTTAAGAGCAGAGACATTCTGTTACATTGTCACAGGAACATTACCACAATCATTAAATTAACAAGATTGTAGGAAAATTGTCTCCTCTATTGGCATGGTCCCCACCTCAACAATTACCAAGTCATCTCCTATCAACCAAGCAACATGTTAATTACAATAATGATAGAAATGTAGAAAGACACAAAACAAAAAGTGTCCAGTCTCATATCAAACATGGCATTTCTTTTTGTGGTTTATTTTCTGCTTCATCTGTATATATCTCAATTATTTCCTTCATCTGGACATATTAGAAAACTGCTGAACCAACTTTTAAAGAATATTCCTGAAATAGTGTTTTTTTTTTCAGAGATTCTTCCTGATGAAATTGAGTTTATGAATTTTAGGCAGTATTGGCATAAAATTATTGTGCCCTCATGATGATGTTTTTAAAAGAGAAGTTCAATTTTTGTTTCTTTAATTTTATTGAATTCATTTTAAACATTATCTATAAGCCACAACAACACAGAAGAATTAAAAAGTCAAAATTTTATAATATAACAAAGCAAAGTCTCAGGAAAGCAAGAAACCTGAAATAACTACTTTAAATACCACATTGTGCAAGTTTCCATTAATGGATTATCTGCAATGCATTTGATTAAAGATTTCTAATATTATAAACATTACTCTTTATATAGTCCATGTATCTGCATTGGGGTGTTCTATATTGCTGCACATTCCTAGGTTTCATGTTCCACCCTCTTGTCATCTAGTTCAAGTTACATGACTTCACATCCCACATATCAACTTTCAAATAGAGGCTTCTCTGCTGAGCCTTGTGTGCAGCATCAGCTACACACCACACAAAGTGTTTCTGAATCTTTCCCATTACTCAAAATAGGAATCCCTTTACCCAGGTGTGTCTTATATACACCAGGAAACCACAAGTTAAAAAACCCCAGGGATGAAATCTTACTGGGGCTTGAATGAGTAGAGGAGGCAGAGTCAGCCCAGGTTCCAAAGTGGCCTAGAATTCTTGTGGGTGCTTGGAATGCATGTGTGCAAATGCCACTCACACTCTCCTGACTATCAATATGCATCAGTCTGCTAAGCCATAGGGCTCTATCCCAATGCCTGCCCTGTGGTGTGAAAATATAATGGGCTTCCCAAGAATGCAGGTGATGGTGGAGGTGTCATGGTCTGTGAAGTTTATTGTAGGCCTATGAGGATGATTCTGCAGCCTGAAGGATCACCTGCAGCCCCAATGAATGCTGAGGGTTTGATTCTACCTGGAGGATGCTATACAGGAATGCCCATGGGCAAATTCCAATTAGGTGCATGGTAGACTGAATTTCAGTGAAGTGCCCCGACCATGCTTGGGTCTGACTTTCTTTTCCAATGTCACAGAAATTACCACTGGATCTAAGACAAGCAGCTTAGCATTCTGGGTGCTCACTTAGCAGAGCCTACCATGAGGCATGCCAATGAACCCACTTTAATTTGGGGAAATTTGGACAACTTTTATGTGTCTGCCCTGTCCACTCTTTACAGCTGACATCAGGATTGGATCATGGTTGTCTTAGTGGTGGAATTTCTTGCTCTATTTATGGTAGCCTGAAGTCTCATCATGAGCCTAAAGTCCGAGTGACACTCAAAATGGCCCTGTGATGAAGAGAAAACATGATATGTGGAGAGGCAGACTTTTTGTGTGTTCAGTGTGTTGGAGGCATGGCTGGGGATATGGTGCAGGCCCCCAGAGGGCAGTCATGATGGTGTACCCTGAATATTGTTTGTTCCTTGGTCCAGGAATTATCACTGTCCAGTGAGATATCCCTGTACTGACAGCCAATTTACCACGGATCTGTAAGTTACAATGATACACATGTAACTGTGAATGTCTACCCCAAGTCCCCTTTTTACATGGTGCTGGACTTGGGAGAGATTAACCACAAATGTGGCACATATTTTGTTCCAGATCTGAAAGCAAGTTTATTAGCTAGGGAAGAAGACTTCCACACCTCTCTAATCCAAATGTGCTGAAGCCAAATGGAGTAGGCCGAAGTGGTACTGATTGTGAACATTCTTCCCATATCCCATTAAAGCAGGTCAGTTTAATCTCACCCTGATCTCACCTTGAGCCTTCATGAGGAGGGAAACCAACACATGTGAATTGTCTTTACTTAATCACTGCTTTGACATTGTTTTGTATTCCTTGCATAACAAAGTTTCCTTAACAATTTTAAATTTATGTTTTAAAAAAGTTAATTTTATTTAATTATATTTGTAGTATATCACATACGAACAGAGACATTCTCTTATGTATTCACAGGAACATTACCACAATCTTTAAATTAACCTGGTTGTAGTAAAAGTCACTAATCTAGGGGCCTGTACCCAACCTCTGCAATTACCCAATCATGTCCTATCATACAAGAAAAATGTTAATAGTAGTAATAATGATAGAAATGTAGAAAGGCACAAAACTAAAATAGTGTCCAGTCTTATATCAAACATGGCATTTCTATTTCAGGTATATTTATTCTCTTCCATCTGAATATATCTCAATGATTTCCTTCATCTGGACATATTAGAAAACTGCTGAAATATCCTTTTAAAGAATATTCCTCAAATTGTGTTCTTTTCCAGAGGTTCTTCCTGATATAATTGAGTTTAAGAATTTTAGGCTGTATTTGGAGAAGATCACTGTGCCCTCATGGTGATTTTTAATTTAAAGTTATATTTAATATTTGTTTCTTTCTTGTATAGAAATCATTTAAACATTATCTGTAAGCTAAAACAACACACAAGTTTTGAAAATCACCATTATATAATAAAGCAAAGCAAAGTCTCAGAAAACCTAGTAGCCTGAAATAACTACTTTGCTGCCTGCATTCCACAAATTTGCATTAAAGGGCTATCTTCAAGGCAGTGGATTAAAATTTCTAATATAAACAGTAATCTTCCTACAGTCCATGTATCTTCCTTGGGTTATTTTTTATTGCTGCACAGTCCTAGATATCCTGTTTCCCCCTCTTGCCATCTAGTTCCAGTTACACAACTTCACATCCCTCACATCCCTTTAAAATAGAGGCATCTGTGCTTAGTTTTGAGTGCATATTTGGCTACAAACCACTCCAAGTATTTCTGAATCTCTCCCATTACTCCAAATAAGAATCACTGTGCACAGGTGTCCCTAATATACAGCAGGCAATCCCAAGTTAAGACACCTAAGGGAGAAATCTCACTAGGGCTTGAATCCATAGAGGAGACAAAATCAGCCCAGGTTCAGAAGCCACGAAGAATTTTGGTGGGTGCCTGGAATGTGCTTGAGGAAATTACACTCACCCTCTCCTGCCTCACAAAGTCATCAGTTGCTAAGCAACAGGGCTCTATGCCCTGTGGCCTGAAAATGTAATGGACTCCAGAAGGGTGCCAGTGATGGTGGAAGTGTTGTGGTGTGTGCAGTTTGTTTTAGGTATATGAGGATGAATCTGCAGTCCCAAGGATCACCTGCAGCCCTGAGGGATGGTGAGGGTTTGACTCTCCCTTGAGGATGCTCTTCAGGAATGCCCAAGGGCAAATTCCAGTAGGGTTTGGGGTAGGTGGATGTTTAATGAAGTGCTCCTGTCCAAGCTTGGGCCTGCCTTTTTTTTTCAACACCAGAGAAATTACCACTATATCTAAGATATGCAGCTTAGCATGCCAGGTGCTCACTGAGGAGAGCCTACCATGAGGCATGCCCATGTGCATTCAATGAACCCACTTTAAATCAGGGAAATTTGGAAAACATTCATGTGTCTACCCTGTCCACTGTTTATATCTGGCATGAGCATTGGCTCATGGCTGTCTTAGTGATGGTGTTTCTTGCTCTATTTATGCTTCCCAGTCTCAAATGGACATAAATGCTGAGGGACAGACAAGGTGGTCCTGTGATCAAGAGAACACATAATATGTGGAGAGGCTGCTGTTTTTTGTGTTGAGTGCTTTAGAGGCACAATTGGGGACAGGGATGGAGACTCCCAGAGGGCAGGCATGATGGTTTACAATGAATATTGTTTGCTCCTTGGTCCAGGAATTATCATTGCCCTGAGGGATATCACTGTCCTTGGAGCCAACATACCATGACTCTGTCAGTTAGAATGATACACATGTAACTGTGAATGCCAACTCCAAGTCTCCCTTTTACATGGCATTGGACTTGGGAGAGATTAACCACAAATGTGACACATTTTATTCCAGAACTGAAAGCAAGATTTTTAGAAAAGGAAGAAGACTTCCCCAACCTCTCCATTCCCAAATGTGTTGAAGCCCATGGGATTTGTCCCAAGTGGCACTGACTGTGACCATTCTTCTCATATCACATGAAAGCAGCTCAGTGAAATAGCAACCTGATCTGAACCTGTGCCTTGATGAGGAGGGAAACCAACACATGTGAAGTGTCTTTATTTAATTTCTTTTATCACATATTTAACATGGTTTCATATTCCTTGTATAATAAGGTTCTCTTTAACAATTTTAAATTTATCTTTAAAAAAGTCTGTTTCTTTAATTATTCTTGTGGTATTTCACTTAAGAACAGAGACAGTCTCTAATGAATTCACAGGAACATTACCACAATCATTAAATTAATATGGTTGTAGTAAAAATGTCTCATCTTGGGGCCTGTTCCCTAACTCAACAATTACCCAGTTATGTCCTATTGACCAAGCTAAATTTTAATGTAATAATAATGATAGAAATGTAGAAAGGCACAAAACAAAGAGTGTCCAGAGTCTTATCAAACATGGCATTTCTCTTTCAAGTATATTTATTCCCTTTCATCTTAATATATCTCAATTAGTTCCTTCATTGAGAGATATTAGAAAACTGCTGAACCATCTTTTAAGAATATTCCTCAAATTGAGTTTTTGTTTTCAGTGTTTTTCCTGATGAAATTGAATTTATGAATTTTAGGTTGTATTGGCAGAAAATTATTGTGCCCTCATGGTGATTATTTTAAATTGAGAAATTTAATTTATGTTTCTTTCATTATATTGAAATCATTTTAGACATTATCTATATTCCTCAAGAGCATAGAAGAATCAAAAATCAACACTTATAATAAAGGAAAGCAAAGTTTCAGGAAAGCTAGTAACCTGAAATAACTACTTTGCTGCCTGCATTCCACAAGTTTGCATCAGTGGCTTAAATTCACGGCAGTTGATTACAATTTATAATAATATAAACCATACTCTACATACAGTCCATGTATCTTCCTTGGGGTATTGTTTATTGCTGAACTGTCCTAGGTTTCCTGTTTCCCCCTCTTGTCTTCTTGTTCCAGTTACATGAGTTAACATACCTCATATCCACTTTCAAATAGAGGCTTCTCTGCTGAGCCTTCTTTGCAGAATTAACTACAAACTACACCAAGTGCTTCTGAATCTTTCCCATTATTCCAAATAGAAATCCCTGTTCCCAGGTGTGCCAAATATACAGAAGGAAATCCAAAGTTGAGAAACCTCAGGGAGGAATTCTCCCTGGGGCTGAAACCTGTGCAGGAGACACAGACAGCTCAGGTTCCAAAGCAGACTAGAATTCTGGTGGGTGCATGGAATGTGCATGCACAATTTACACTGAACCTCTCCTGCCTCACAATAGACATCAAGTTGCTAAACTACAGGGCTCTATCCCAATGGCTGTCCTGTGGTCTGAAAATATAAAGGGCTCCCCAAGTTTGCCAGTAATGGTGGGTGTGTTGTGGTCTGTGCAGTTTGTTGTGGGTATATGAGGATGAGTCTTCAGTCCTGAGGATCACCTGCAGCCATGAAGGATGGTGAGGGTTTTACTCTCCAAAGGGGATGGTTTAAAGAATGCCCAAGAGCAAATTCTAATTTTGTGTGGGGTATGCAGATGTTTATTGAAGTGAGCATGGCCAAGCTTGGGCCTACCTTTATTCCCAATGGCAGAGAAATCACTGCTGGATCTAGGACATGGAGCTTATCATCCTGGATGCTCACTTAGCATTGCCTACCATGAGGCATGCCAATGTACACTCTATGAACCCACTTTAACTCAGAAATTTGGACAACTTTGTTGTGTCTGACCTGTCCAATGTTTATAGCTGCCATGAGGATCCACTCATGGCTGTCTTAGTGGTGGGATATCTTGTTATATTTGTGCTTTCCAGAAATCTCATTCTGGGCCTAAATGCTGATTGATCATCAAGGTGACCCTGTGATGAAGAGAGCCCATGATATATGGACAGTCTGATATTTTTTTCATTAAGTGGGTTGCCGGCATGATTGGGGACACAGATGGAAATTGCCAGAGGGAAGGCATGATGGTGTACACTGAATATTGTTTTTTCCATTGTCCAGGAATTATCATTGCCAAGAGGGATATCCCTGTCCTGAGAGCCAGCATACCATGGCTCTGTGAGTTAGAATTATACACATGTAACTGTGAATGCCCACATCAAATCTCATTTTTACATGGTGCTGGACTTGGGAGAGATTAAGCACAAATTGGGCACATATTTTATTCCAGATCTGGAAGCAAGTTTATTAGAAGAGGTAGAAGGCTTCGCTGACATCTCCATTCCCAAATGTGCAGAAGACTGTGTGAGTAGTCCCAGGTGACACTGACAGTGAACATTCTTCTCATATCCCATGAAAACAGGTCAGTGAAATCTCACCCTGATCTGGCCCTGTGCCTTCATGAGGAGGCAAACCAACACATGTGAAGTGTCTTTAATTTCTTCTATCACCGAATTAACATTGTTTCATATTCCTTTTATAGTATAGTTTTCTTTAACAATTTTAAATTCATGTTTTAAAAGATGTCAGTTTCTTCAATTATTCTTGTAGTATTTCACTTAAGAACAGAGTCTTTAATGTATTCACAGGAACATTACAACATTCATTAAATTAACCTTGTTCTAGTAAAAATATCTCTTCTAGGTGCCTGGACAGCACCTAAAAAATTACCCAATCATGTCCTATTGAACAAGCAAAATGTTAATACTAATAATATAGATAGGGATTTAGAAAGACACAAAACAAAAATAGTGTCTTGTCTCATATCAAACATGACATTTCTTTTTTGGGTATATTTACTCTCTTCCATCTTAATATAACTCAATTATTTCCTTCATCTGGACATATTAGAAAACTGCTGAACCATCTTTTAAAGAATATTCCTCAGTTTGTGTTTTTTCCAGAGTTTCATCCTGATGAAATTGAGTTTATGAATTTTAGACTGCATTGGCAAAAATTATTGTGCCCTCATTGTGATTTTCTTTAATGAAAAGTTTAATTTTTGTTTCTTTCATGGAATTGAATTCATTTCAAACATTATCTGTAGGCTACAACAATGCACAAGTATCATAAATCACCACTTTATAGAAGGCAGGGCACGATGGCAGAATGGTGAGGTGTACATTTTAGTTACTCTTCCAGGGAAGTAGGTAGAAAACCAGGAACTGAATTTACCAGACAATGCAGAGCAATTTGACTTCGGGCATACTTCATACAACACTCATGAACATGTGGAACTGCTGAGATCAGTGAAATCTGTAAGTTTTTGTTGACAGGGATTGCAATCAGTCTACAAATCCTAAAAGAACCCTATCAAGTTAAGCAAATGCCAAGAGGCCAAAAATAAGAGAAAATTTTAAAGCATATGAAAAAACCAGACAATATGGATAACCCAAGCCCAAGCACCCAAATCAAAAGATCAGAGGAGATACAATACCTGGAGCAATTAATCAAAGAACTAAAGATGAACAAGGAGACCATGGCACAGGATATAAAGAACATGAAGAAGAGCATGGCACAGGATATAAAGGACATCAAGAAGACCCTAGAGGAGCATAAGAAGACATTTCAAGAATAAATTAAAAAAATGGATGATCTTATTGAAATTAAAGAAACTGTTGACCAAATTAAAAAGATTCTGGATACTCATAGTAGAAGACTAGAGGAAGTTGAACAATGAATCAGTGACCTGGAAAATGACAGAATGGAAAATGAAAGAGCAAAAGAAAGAATGGGGAAAAAATAAAAAAAAAATCAAAATGGACCTCAGAGATATGATAGATGTTATAAAACATCCAAATATAAGACTCATTGATGTCCCAGAAGGGAAAGAGAAAGGTAAAGTTCTATGAAGAGTATTCAAAGAAATTGTTGTGGAAAACTACCCAAATCTTCTAAACACCATAAATACACAAATCATAAATGCCCAGTGAAATCTAAATAGAATAAATCAAAATAAACCCACTCTGAGACACATTCTGATCACACTGTCAAATACAGAAGAGAAGGAGCAAGTTCTAAAAGCAGCAAGAGAAAAGAAATTCACCACAAACAAAGAAAATAGCATAAGACCAAATAATGACTACTCAGCAGCCACCATGGAGGTGAGAAGACAATGGCCTGACATATTTAAAATTCTGAGTGAGAAAAATTTCCTAACCAAGAATACTTTATCCAGCAAAGCTCTCCTTCAAATTTGAGGGAAAGCTTAAATTTTTCACAGGAAAACAAACGCTGAGAGAATTTGCTAACAAGAGAACTGCCCTACTGAAATATTAGAGGGAGCCCTACAGACAGAGAAACAAAGAAAAGACAGATACATGGAGATAGGTTCATTATTAAAGAGATTCAGTATGGGTTCATTAAAGGATATTAATAGAGAGAGGGAAAAATACATGTGACAAAAATAAATCAAAGGATAAGATGGCTGATTCCAGAAATGCTTTCACAGTTAGAACATCAAATATAAAGGAATTAAATTCCCCAATTAAAGATACAGATTCAAAGAATGGATCAAAAATGTTAACCATCAATAAATTACATACAAGAGACTCATCTGAGAACACAGGGACACAAAGAAATTGAAAGTGAAAGGATGGAAAAAAATTTCATGCAAGCTAAAACCAAAAGAAAGCAGGTGTAGCAATATTAATCTCTGATAAAATAGTCTTTATATGCAAGGATCTCATGAGAGACAAAGAAGGCCACTATATACTAACAAAAGGGGCAAATCAACACGAAGAAATAACAAACATAAATGTTTATGCACCCAACCAAGGTGCCACAAAATGCATGAAACACTGGCAAAACTAAAGGAAGGAATGTATGTTTACACAATAATTGTGGGAGACTTCAACACATCACTCTCTCCTATAGATAGATAAACCAGACAGAAGACCAATAAGGAAATTGAAAACCTAAACAATCTGATAAATGAATTGGATTTAACAGACATATATAGAATATTAAATCCCAAATCACCAGGATACACATTCTTCTCCAGTGCTCATGGAACTTTCTCAGAATAGATCATATGCTTGGACATAAAACAAGCCTAAATAGTTTTAAAAAAACAATTGAAATTATTCAAAGCACATTTTCTGACCACAATGGAATACAATTAGAAGTCAATAACCATCAGAGACTTAGAAAATTCACAAATACCTGGAATTTAAACAACAAATTCCTAAAGAATCAGTGGGTCAAAGAAGAAATAGCAAGAGAAATTGCTAAATATATAGAGATGAATGAAAATGAGAAGACAACATACCCAAACTTATAGGATGCAGCAAAAGTGTTACTGAGGGGGAAATTTATAGCATTGAACACATATAATAAAAAGGAAGAAAGAGACAAAATCAAAGAACTAATGGATCAACTGAAGAAGCTAGAAAATGAACAGCAAACCAATCCTAAACCAAGTACAAGAAAAGAAATAACAAGGATTAAAGCAGAAATAAATGACATAGAGAACAAAAAAACAATAGAGAGGATAAATAACACCAAAAGTTGGTTCTTTGAGAATATCAACAAGATTGACAAGCCCCTAGCTAGACTGACAAAATCAAAAAGAGACAAGACACATATAAACAAAATAATGGATGAAAAAGGTGACATTAGTGTGGATCCTGTAGAAATTAAAAAAAAAAAAAAGATAAGAGGATACTATGAACAACTGTATGCCAACAAACTGGGTACTGTAGAGGAAATGGACACTTTCCTGGAAACATATGAACAATCTAGAGTGACAGAGAAGAAACAGAAGATCACAACCCAGCAATCACAAGCAAAGAGATTCAATTAGTCATCAAAAAGCTACCCACAAATAAATTCCCAGGGCCAGATGGCCTCACAGGGGAATTCTAGCAAACTTTCCAAAAAGAACTGACATCAATCATAAACTCTTTCAAAACATTGAAGAAAATGGTACACTACCTAACTCCTTTTATGAGGCTAACATCAGTCTAATATCAAAACCAGGCAAAGATGCTACAAAAAAGGAAACTACAAGCCAATCTCCCTAATGAATATATATGCAAAAATTCTCAGCAAAATATTTGCAAATCAAATCCAAAGACACATTAAAAAATCATACACAATGACCAAGTGGATTTCATTGCATGCATGCAAGTATGATTCAACATAAGGAAATCAATCAATGCATTACAACACATTAACAAATCAAAAGAGAAAAATCAAGTGATCATCTCAACAGATGCTGATAAAGCATTTGACATAATCCAACATCCGTTTTTCATAAAAACACTTTAAAAGGTAGGATTTGAAGGAAATTTCCTCAAAATGATAAAGAGCATATATGAAAAATACAGCCAGCATAGTACTCAATGATGAAAGACTGAAAGCCTTCCCTCTATGATCAGGAACAAGACAAGGATGCCTGTTATCACCAGTGTTATTGAGCATTGTGCTGGAAGTGCTAGCCAGGGCAATCTGGCAAGACAAAGAAATAAGAAGCATCCAAATTGGAAAGGAAGAAATAAAACTGTCATTGTTTGCAGATGATATGATCTTATATCTGGAAAACCCTGAGAAACCGATGATACAGCTAATAGAGCTAATAAATTTAGCAAGTTACTGGGATACAAAATTAATGCACATAACTCAGTCATGTTTCTATATGGTAGAAGTGAACAAACTGAAGGGACACTCAAGAAAAATATACCATTTTCAATAACAACTAAAAAAATCAAGTACCTAGGAATAAACATAACCAAAGATATAAAAGTCCTGTACAAAGAAACCTACATATCTCTACTAAAAGAAATAGAAAGGGACATTATAAGATGGAAAAATATTCCATGTTCATGGATAGGAAGGCTAAATGTCATTAAGATGTCAATTCTACACAAACTCGTCTATGGATTCAATGCAATACCAATCAAAATTCCACACAACCTAGTTTGCAGACTTGGAAAAGCTAGTAATCAAATTTATTTGGAAAAGAAAGATGCCTCAAATTCCTATAGACCCTCTAAAAAGAAAAATGGAGTGGGAGGACTTACACTCCCTGACTTTGAAGCTTATTATAAAGCCACAGTTGTCAAAGCAGCATGGTACTGGCACAAAGATAGACACATTGATCAATGGAATTGAATTGAGAATTCAGAGATAGACCCCCAGATCTATGGCTGTCTGATCTTTGATAAGGCCCCCAAAATCACTGAACAGGGTCATAATGGTCTTTCAACAAATGCGGCTGGGACAGTTCTATATCCATATCCAAAAGAATGAGAGAGGACCCCTACCTCACACCCTACACCAAAATTAACTCAAAATGGATCAAAGATCTCATCATAAATGAAAGTACCATAAAACTCCTGTAAGGTAATATAGGGAAACATCTTCAAGACCATGTATTAGGAAGGCACTTCCTAGACTTTACACCCAAAGCACAAGCAAGAAAAGAAAAAATAGATAAACGGGAACTACTCAAGCTTAGAAGTTTCTGCATCTCAAAGGAATTTCTCAAAAAGGTAAAGAGGCAGACAACTCAATGGGAAAAAATTTTGGAAACCGTGTATCTGACAAAAGATTGATATCTTGCATATATAAAGAAATCCTACAACTCAATGATGATAGTACAGACAGTCCAGTTATAAAATGGGCAAAACATATGAAAAGACAGTTCTCTGAAGAGGAAATACAAATGGCGAAGAAACACAAGAAAAAATTTTCAGTTTCACTAGCTATTAGAGAGATGGAAATTAAGACCACAATGACATACCATCTCACACCAATTAGAAAGTCTGCCGTTAAACAAACAGGAAGCTACAAATGCTGGAGGGGATGTGGAGAAATTGGAACTCTTATTCATTTTGGGGGGAAGTGTATAATGGTTCAGCCACTCTCAAAGTCAATCTGGCACTTCTATTAGAAAACTAGGTATAGAGTTACCCTTTGATCCAGCATTTGCACTTCTCGGTATATACCCGGAAGAACTGAAAGCAGTGACACGAGCAGATATCTACATGCCAATGTTCATAGCAGCATTATTCACAATTGTCAAGAGATGGAAACAACCCAAATGTCCTTCAAGAGATAATTGGATAAATAAAATGTCGTATATACACACGATGGATTACTACACAGCAGTAAGAAGGAACGATGTTGTGAAACATATGACAACATGGTGAACCTTGAAGACAAAATGCTGAGCGAAATAAGTCAGGCACAAAAAGAGAAATATTATATGCTACCACTAATGTGAACTTTGGAAAATCTAAAACAAATGGTTTACAATGTAGAATATAGGGGAAATAGTGGTAGCAATTAAGGAAGGGGGAACGATAATCCAATAAGATTACATAAGCTATTGTGGGTAAATTTAATGTTCTTGGAATGCCCAGGAATGACTATGATCTGTTAATCTCTGATGGATTTTGTAGGAACAAGTTCACAGAAATGTGGCTATATTAGGTTACTTTCTTGGGGGAGAGTAGGAACATGTTGGAAGTAACATAGTTATCTTAGGTTAGCTCTCTTTTTCTTACTCCCTTGTTGTTGGTCTGTTTGAAATGTTATTTTATTGTATGTTTTTTTACAAAACTTTTTGTTTTTTATACAGTTGACTTTAAAAAATAGTTAATTAAAAAAACAAGGAAAAATATAGCAGAGCCCTCTTGAAGAGCTAGTGGAGAATGCAGGAGTATTGGCTTTCCCCACTTGATGGTTGTTAATGTCCTCACAGACATAACGGACTGGTGGTTTGATGGGTTGTGCCCTGTACCACAGGACATACCCTTGGGAAAACTGTTGCTGAAAAGAAGAGGCTATGACTCCCTATAATTGTGCTGGAGAGCCTCCTTCCAAATGTCTCTTTGTTGCTCAGATGTGGCCTTCTCTTTCTAGCTAAGCCAATTTGGCAGGTGAAATAACTGACCTCCCCCCTGTGTGGGAACAGACACCCAGAGGAGTGAATCTCCCTGGTGATGTGGAATATGACTCCTGGTGAGGAATGTACACCTAGCATCATGGGATGTAGAACATCTTCTTGACAAAAATGTGGAAAGGAAAGGAAATGAAATAAGCTTCAGTTGTACAGAGATTCCAACAATAGCTGAGAGGTCACTCTGGTGGGTACACTTATACACAATATACACAATCATTTTTAGGTTCTAATGAATTGGGGTAGCTGGTGGTAGATACCTGAAACTATAAAACTACAACCCAGCATCTATGAATCTTGAAGACAATTGTATAAAAATGTACCTTATTAGGGGTGACAATGCGATTGGAAAAGCCATAAGGACCACTATCCCCTTTGTCTAGTTTATGGAAGGATGAGTAGAAAAATGGGGGAAGGAAACAAACAAAAACAGGCACCCAGTGTTATTTTTTACTGTAATTGCTCTTTTTCACTTTAATTATTATTCTTGTTATTTGTGTGTGTGGTAATGAAGGTGTCAGGGATTGATTTTGGTGATGAATGCACTAATATGTAATGGCACTGTGAACAAATGAATGTATGATTTGTTTTGTATGACTACATGATATGTGAATATATCTCAATAAAATAAATATAATAAAAAATAAAAAAGTTAAAAAAATCACCACTTTATAATAAAGCAAAGCAAAGTCTCAGGAAAGCTAGTTACTTGAAATAACTACTTTGCTTCTTGCATTGCACAAGTTTACATTAATGGGTTATTTTCAAGTCATTTGATTAAAATTTCTAATATTATAAACAGTACCTTCATACAGTCCATGAATCTTCCTTGGGGTGTTGTTTACTGTTGCAAAGTCCTAGGTTTCCTGTTTCCCCATCTTGTCATCTAGTTCCAGTTACAGAACTTCACAGCCCTCAAATCCATTTTAAATAGAGGCTTCTCTGCTGAGCCTTGTGTGCAGAATCAGCTACATACCACACCAAGTGATTCTGAATGTTTCCCATTACTCCAAATAGGAATCCCTTTACACAGGTGTGACTAATATGCAGCAGGAACTCCCAAGTTAAGAAACCTTAGGGAAGAAATCTCACAAGGCTCGAACTTGTGGAGGACACAAAGTCAGCTAAGGTTCCAAAGTGCCCTAGAATTCTGGCGGGTCCTTGGAATGCACATGTGGAAAAGATGCTCACCCTCTCCTGACTCACAATAGTCATCAGGTTGCTAAGCAACAGTGCTCTATACCAATGGCTGCCCTGTGGTCTGAAAATATAATGGGTATCCCAAGTGTGCAGGTGACAGTGGAGGAGATGTGGCCTGTGCAGTTTGTAGTAGGTTTGTGAGGATGATTCTGCAGCCCCAAGGATGTCCTGAATCCTCAATGGATTGTGAGGGTTTGACTCTCCCTGGAGGATGCTGTACAGGAATGCCCAAGAGCAAATTCCAATAAGGTGTGTTGTAGGTTCAAGGTTGATGAAGTGCCCTGGGCCAAACTTGGGCTTGCCTTTTTTTAACCAATGGCACATAAATTGCACTGGATCTAAGACATACAGTTTAACAACCCAGGTGCTCACTGAGCAGGGCCTATCGTGAGGCTTTTGCATGTGCAGTCAGTGAACCCACTTTAAGTCAGGGAAATTTGGACAACTTTGATGTGTCTGCCCTGTGCACTGCTTATAGCTGACATGAGGAATGGCTCATGGCTGTCTTTGTGGTGGGATTTCTTGCTCTATTTATGCTTGCCAGCATTCTCATTCTGGGCCTAAATGCTGAGTGGTCCTGTGAGAAAGAGAATACATGATATGTGTAGAGGCTGAGGCTGATATTTTTTGTGTTGAGTGGGTTGGAGGCAAGATTGGGGACAGGGATAGAGACACACAGAGGGCAGGCATGATGCTGTACACTGAATATTGTTTCTTCCTCTGTCCAAGAATTATCATTGCCCTAAGGGATATCCCTGTCATAAGAGCCAACATGCTATGGCTCTCTTAGTTAGAATGATTCACCAGTAACTGAGTATGCCCACCCAAAGTCCCCCTTTTACATGGTGTTGGACTGCAGAGAGATTAACAACAAATGTGGAACATATTTTGTTCCAGATCTGAAAGCAAGTTTATTAGCAAAGGAAGAAGACTCCCTGACCTCTCCATTCCCAAATGTGCTGAATCCCATTGGAGTTGGTTCAAGTGTCACTGACTGTGACCATTGTTCTCATATCCCATGAAAGCAGGACAGTGTAATCACACCCTGATCTGACCCTGTGACTTCATGAGGGAAACAAATATGAATTGTCTTTATTTAATTCCTTTTATCACTGATTTAACATTTTTTCATATTCCTTGTATAATAATGTTTTCTTTAACAGTTATTAATTTATGTTTTAAAAATTTCAGATTCTTTATTTTCTTCTAGTATTTCACTTAAGAACAGAGACAGTCTATTATGTATTCACAGGAACATTACATCATTAAATTAACCCAGTTGTAGTAATAATACCTCATCAAGGGGTCTGGACCCCCTCAACAATGACCCAATCATGTCCTATTGAACAAGCAAATGTTAATAGTAATAATAATGGTAGAAATGTATAAAGGAACAAAACAAAAATAGTGCCCAGTCTTATATCAAACATGGTATTTCTTTTTCAGGTATACTTATTCTCTTTCATCTGAATACATCCCAATTATTTCCTTCATCTGGACATACAAGAAAACTGCTGAACCATACTTTTAAAGAATATTCCCCAAATTGTTTTTTTCAGAGGTCCTTCCTGACAAAATTGAGTTTATGAATTTTAGGCTGTATTGGCAGGAAAATGTTGTGCCATCATGGTGATTTATTTTTAAATGATAAACTTAATTTTTGTTTATTTCACTGTATTGAAATCATCTTAAACATTATCTATAAGCTAAAACACACAAGTATCAAATATTACCACTTTATAATAAAGCAAAGCAAGGTCTCAGGTAAACTGGAAACCTGAAGTAACTACTTTGCTTGCTGCATTGTACAAGTCTGCATTAAAGTTTATCTTCAAGGCATTTGATTCAAATTTCTAATATTATAAACAGTACTCTTCATACAGTCCATGTATCTTCCTTGGGGTATTGTTTATTGCTGCAAGTCCTAGGATTCCTGTTTCCTTCTCTTGTCATCTAGTTCCAGTTACATTACTTCACATCCCTCCTATCCACTTACAAATTGAGGATTCTCTGCAGAGCCTTATGTGCAGAATCAGCTAAAAACCACACCATGTGTTTCTTAATCTTTCCCATTACTCCAAATAGGAATCCCTGTACCCAGGTGTGCCTAATGTAAAGCAGGAAACCCCAAGTTAAGAAACCTCAGTGAAGAAATCTCACTGAGCCTCAAACCTGTGGAGGAGACAGAGCCAGCTCAGGTTCAAAAGTGGCCTAGAATTCTGGCAGGTGCTTGGAATGCACATGCACAAATGATGCCAACCCTCTCCTGCCTCACAATAGTTATCTGGTTGTTAAGCAACAGGACTCTATCCCAATGGCTGCCCTTTGGACTGAAAATATAATGGACTCCTCAAGTGTACAGGTGTGGTGGAAGTGTTGTGGACTGTGCAGTTTGTTGTAGGTATATGAGGATGATTCTGCAGCCCAGAGGATCACCTGCAGACCTGATGTATGATGAGGGTTTGACTATCCATGGGGGATGCTATACAGGAATGCCCAAGGGCAAAATCCAATTTGGTGTGTGGTAGGCAGAAGATTAATGAAGTGCCCCTGGCCAAGATTGGGCCTGCCTTTTTTTCCCAATGGCACAGAAATTACCACTGGATCAAAGGCATGCAGCTTAGCATCCTTGGTGCTCACTTAGCAGAGCCTAATATGAGGCATGCCCATGTGCAGTCAATTAACCCACTTTAAGTCAGGGAAATTTGAATAACTTTGTTGTGTCTGCCCTGTCCACTGTTTATAGCTGACCTAAGGAGTGGCTCATGGCTGTCTCAGTGGTGGGATTTCTTCTCTATTTATGCTTGCCAGAAGGCTCATTCTGGGCCTTAATTCTGAGTGACATTCAAGGTGTCCCTAGGATGAAGAGAACACATGATATGTTTAGAGGCTGATATTTTTTGTGTTGAGTGGATTGGAGATATGGTTGGACAGGGATGGAGACTCACAGAAAGCAGGCATGATGGCATACACTGAATATTTGTTCCTTGGTCCAGGAATTATCATTGCCCTGAGGGATATCCCTGTCCTGGCATCCAACATACCATATGTCTGTCAGTTAGAATGATACACATGTAAAAGTGAATGCCCACCCGAAGTCCCACTTTTACATGGTGCTGGACTTGGGAGAGATTAACCACAAGTGTGGCATATATTTTGTTCAAGATCTGAAAACAAGATTATTAGCAAAGGAAGAAGACTTCCCAGCCTCTCTATTCCTGTATGTGCTGAATCTCGAGGGAGTAGTCCCAAGGGGCACTGACAATGACCATTATCATATCCCATGAAAGCAGGTCAGTGTTATCTCACCCTGATCTGACCATGTGCTTTCATGGGGAGGGAAACCAACAAAAATTAATTGTCTTTATTTAATTTCATTATCAAAATTTAACATGCTTCCTTATTCCTTGTACAATAAGGTTTTCTTGACAATTTTAAATTTATGTTTTAAAATATGTCAGTTTCTTTAATTATTCTTGTACTATTTCATTTAAGAACAGAGGCAGTCTCTTAGGTATTCACAGGAACATTAACACAATCATTAAATTCACCTGGTTGTAGTAAAAATATATCATTTAGGGGTCTGGACTCCATCTCAACAATTACCCAGTCATGTCCTGTCAAACAAGCAAAATGTTAAAAGTAATGATAATGATAAAAATGTACAAAGGCACAGAACAAAAAAAGTGACCCATCTCATATCAAACAAGGCACTTCCTTTTTAGGCATATTTATTCTTTCTTGAATCAGTGTAGGCATCAGGTTGATAAGCAATAGGGCTCTATCCCAATGGCTGCCTTGTTGTCTGAAAATATAATGGGCTCCCCAGTTGTGCAAGTGATGGTGGAGGTGTTGTGGACTGTGCAGCTTGTTGTATATGTATGAGAAAGATTCTGCTGCCCCGAGGATCAACTGCAGCCCTGATGGTTGGTGAGGATTTGACTCTCCCTGGAGGATGCTATACAGGAATGACCAAGGGCAAATTCTTATTGGGTGAGTGGTAGGTGGAAGATTAATAAAGTGCCCCTGACTAAGCTTGGGCATGTGTTTTTTTTCCAATGGCACAGATATTAATGCTGGATCTAAGACATGCAGCTTAGCATTCCATGGGCTCCCTTAACAGACCCTAACATTAGGCATGCTCATGTGCAATGAACCCACTATAATTCAGAAAAATTGGGCAACTTTGATGTGTCTGCCCTGTCCACTGTTTACAGCTGACATGAGGATTGGTTCATTGCTGTCTTAGTAGAGGGATTTCTTGTTCTATTTATGCTTGTTAGAAGTCTCATTCTGGGCCTAAATGCTGAGTGGTAGTCAAAGTGGTCCTGTGATGAAGAAAACAAATGATAGGTGTAGAGGATATTTTTTTGTGTTGAGTGGGTTGGAGGCATGATTAGGGACAGGGATAGAGACTCCCAGAGGTCATGCATGATGATGCATGCTGAATATTGTTTGTTACTTGGTCCAGGAATTATCATTGCCCTAAGGGATATCCTTGTTGTAGGAGCCAACATACCATGGCTCTGTCAGTTAGAATGATACACATGTAAACTGTGAATGCCCACACCAAGACCCCCTTTTACATGGTGCTGGACTTGGGAGAGATGAACCACAGATGTGGCACATATTTTGGTCTAGATCTGAAAGCAAGTTTATTGTCAAGGAAGACGACTTCCCCAGAAATCTATTCCTGTATTTGCTGAATCCCAAGGGAGTAGGCCCAAGTGGCACTTACTTGACAATTCTTCTTATATCCCATTAAATCAGGTCAGTGTAATATCCTGATATGACCCTGTGACTCCATGAGGATGGAAATCAACAAATGTGAAGTGTCTTTAATTTCCTTTATCACCAATTTAACATTGTTTCATATTCCTTTTATAATAGGGTTTTATTTAAGGTTTTTAAATTTATGTTTTAAAAATATCAGTTCCTTTAATTATTCTCCTAGTATTTCACTTAAGAAAAGAGATATTCTATTATATATTCACAGGAACATTGCCACAATCATTAAATTAACCTGTTTTTAGTATAAATACCTCATCTAGGGGTCTGGACGCCACCTCAACAATGACCTAATCTTGTCATATGGAACAAGCAAATGTTAACAGTAATAATATTGATAGTAATGTAGAAAGGCACAAACAAAAATAGTATCCAGTCTTGGATCAAACACAGAATTTCTTTTTCAGGTATATATATTCTCTTTCACCTGAATATATCTCAATTTTTTCCTTTATCTGGACATACTAGAAAACTGCTGAACCATAATTTTAAAGAATATTCTTCAATTTTTTTTCCAATGGTTCTACCTGATGAAATTGAGTTTATGAATTTTAGGCTGTATTGTCAGAAAATTACCATGCCCTCATGGTATTATTTTTAAAAGTTTAGTTTATTTTTTTCTTTGAATTGAAATTATTTAAACATTATCTATAAGCTACAAAACCACAGAAGTATCAAAAATCACCACTTTATAATAAAGGAAAGCAAATCTCAGTAAAGCTAGTAACCTGAAATAACTACTTTACATCCTGCATTGCACAAGTTTGCATTAATGGGTTATCTTCAAAAAATTTTATTAAAATTTCTAATACTATAAACAGTACCCTTGATACACTCCATGTATCTTCCTTCAGGTACTGTTTATTTCTGCACAGTCCTAGTATTCCTGTTTCCCTCTCTTGTCATCTTGTTCCAGTTACACACATTCATATCCCTCATATCCGCTTTCAAATAGAGGCTTCTCTGCTGAGCCTTGTGTGCACAACCAGCTACAAATCATACCAAGTGTTTCTGAATCTTTCCCAATACTCTAATTAGGAATCACTGTACCCTGGTTTGCCTAATATACAGCAGATAATCCCAAGTTAAGAAACCTCAGGGAAGAAATCTCAAGGGGGCTCAAACCTGTGGAGGAGACAGAGTCAGTTCAGGTTCCAAGTTGCCTGAAATTCTGGTGGGTGCTTGGAATGCACATGCACAAATGACACTGAACATCACCTTCCTCCAGATAGTCATCAAGTTGCTAAGCAATGGGTCTCTGTCCCAATTGCTGCCCTGTGGCCTCAAAATATAATGGGCACCCCAAGCATGCAGGTGATTGTTGAGGTCTTGTGGCCTGTGCAGTTTATTGTAGGTATATGAGGATGACTCTGCAGCCCTGAGGATCACCTGAAGCCCTGAATGATGGTGAAGTTTTGACCCTCCCTTGAGGATGCTATACAGGAATGACAGAAGGCAAACTACAATCGGGTGTGGAGCAGGTGGAAGATTAATGAAGTGTCCATGGCTAAGCTTGGGCCTGCCTTTTTTCTTCCAATGGCACAGAAATTACTGCTGGATCTAAGACATGCAGCTTAGCATCCTGGGAGCTCACTTAGCAGAGCCTACCATTAGGTATGCACATGTGCAGGGAACCTAGTATAAGTCAGGGAAATTTGGACAACTTTTATGTGTCTACCCTGTCCATTGATTTTAGATGACATGAGAATTGGCTCTTGGCTGACTTAGTGGTGGGAGATCTTGCTCTATTTATGCATGCCAGAAATTTCATTCTGGGCATAAATGCTGAGTGACAGTCCAGGTGGTCCTGTAATGAAGAGAACACATGATGTGTGGAGAGGCTGATATTTTTTGTGTTGAGTGGGTTGGAGGCATGATTAGGGACAGGAACAGAGACCCCCAGAGGACAGCCATGATGGTGTACACTGAACACTGTTTGTTCCTTGGTCCAGGAATTATCATTGACTTCAGGGATATTCCTGTCCTGGGAGCTAATATACCATGGCTCTCTCAGAGTGATACACATGTAACTGTAAATGCCCATCCCAAGTCCCCCTTTAACATGGTGCTACAATTGGGAGAGATTAACCACAAATGTGGCACATATTTTGTTCCAGATCTGAAAGAAAGTTTAGTAGCTGGGGAAGAAGTCTTCCCCAAACTCACCATTCCCAAATTTGCTGAAGACCAACAGTGTAGTCCCAAGTGGCACTACCTGTGACCATTCTTATATCCCATGAAAGCAGGTCAGTTTAATGTCATCCTGATCTGACCCTGTGCCTTCATGAGGAGGGAAACCAACACATGTGAATTGTCTTTAATTTATTTTATCACCAATTTAACATTGTTTCATATTCCTTGTATAATAACATTTTCTTTAACAATTTTAAATTTATGTTTAAAAAATGTCAGTTTCTTTAATTATTCTTGTAGTATTTCACTTAAGAACAGAGACATACTCTTACATATTAACAGGAACATTACCACAATCATTAGATGAACCTGGTTGTAGTAAAAATATCTAAGTAAGGAGCCTGGAATCCAACTCAACAATTACCAGTCTTGTCCAAATGAACAAGCAAAACACTAATAGTAACAATAATGAGAGAAATGTAGAAAGGCACAAAAGAAAAATAGTGTCCAGTCATATATCAAACACGAAATTTCTATTTCAGGTATATTTATTCTCTTTCATCTGAATATATCTCAATGATTTCCTTCATCTGGACATAGAAAACTGCTGAACAATCCTTATAAAGAATATTCCTCATATTGTGTTTTTTTCCAGAGTTTCTTCCTGATGAAATTGAGCTTATGAATTTTAGGCTGTATTGGAAGAAAATTATTGTGACCTCTTGGTGAATTTTTTTAGAAGATAAGTTTAATACTTGTTTCTTTCATTGTATTGAAATCATTTAAGCATTATCTATAAGCTACAACAACACAAGTGTCAAAAATCACCACTTTATAATAAAGCAAAGCAAAGTCTTGGGAAAGATAGGAACCTAAATAACTACTTTGCTTCCCACATTGCCAAGTTTGCATTAGAGGTTTACCTTCAAGGCATTTGATTCAAATTTCTAACATACACAATATTCTTCATATGGTCTATGTATCTTCCTTGCAGTATTGTTTATTCCTGCACAGTTCTAGGTTTCTAGTTTCCACCTCTTGTCATCTGGTTCCAGTTAAAAGACTTCACATCCCTCATATCCAGTTTCAGATATAGGCTACTCTGCTGAGCATTGTGTGCAGAATCAGCTACATACCATATCAAGTGTATCTGAATTTTTCCCTTGACTCCAAATAGTAATCCCTTTACCCAGTTGTGCCTAATACACAGAAGGAGATCCCAAGTTAACAAACCTCAGGGAAGAAATCTCACTGGTGCTTGAAAATGTGAAGGAAAAAGAGCCCAGGTTTCAAAAGTGGCATTGAACTCTGGTGGGTTCTTGGTATGCACATGTGCAAAAGATGCAGTCCCTCTCCTTCCTCACAATAGGCATCAGGTTGCTAAGATTCAGGGCTCACTCCCAATGGCTGCTCAGTGGTCTGAAAATATAATGGGCTCCCCAAGTGTGCAGGCAATGGTAGAGGTGTTGTGGTCTGTGCAATTTGTTGTAGGTATATGAGGGTGATTCTACAGCCCCAAGGATCACCTGCAGCTCTGATGGATGCTGATATGTGCTAAACCTGGAGGACACTATACAGGAATTCCCAAGGGCAAATACCAATTAGTTGTGGGGTAGTCAGAAGTTTAATGAAGTAACCCTGGCCAATGTTGGTCCTGCCTTTTTTTTTCAATGGCACAAAAATGACTGCTGGATCTAAGACATGCAGCTTAGCATCCCAGATGCTCACTAAACAGAGCCTACAATGAGGCATACCCATGTGCACTCAATGAACTCGCTTTAAGTCAGGGAAATATGGACAATGTTGATGTGTCTGCCCTGTCCACTCCTTAATGCTGAAATGAGGATTGGCTCATGGCTGTCTTAGGGGTGGGATTTCTTGTTCTATTTATGCTTGACAGAAGTCTCATTCTGTGCCCAAATGCTGAGTGACAGTCAAGATGGCCCTGTGATGAAGAGAACACATGAGATGTGGAGACGCTGATAAATTTTTGTTGAGTGTATTGGAGACATGATTGGGGATAGGGATGGAGACTCCCAAGGACAGGCATAATGGTGTACAATGAATATTGTTTGTTCCTTGGTCCAGGAATTATCATTGCCCTGAGGTATATCCCTGTCCCGTGAGCCAACATACCATGGCTCTATCTGTTGAATGATACACATGTACCTGTGAATGGCCACCACAAGTTCCAATTTTACATGTTGCTGGTCTTGGGAGAGATGAACCACAAATGTGGCATGTATTATGTTCCAGATCTGATAGCAAGCTTATTAGCAAAGGAAGAAGACTTCCCTGACCTTTCCATTCCCTAATGTGCCAAAGCTCAAGGGATTAGGCACAAGTGGCACTGAATGTGACCATTCTTCTCATATTCCATGAAAGCAGTTCACTGTAATTTCACCCTGATCTGACCCTGTGCCTTCATGAGGAGGGAAACTAACATCTGAAGTTTCTTAACTAAATTTCTTTCATCACCTATTTAACATTGTTTCATATTCCTTGTATAATAATGTTTTCTTAAACAATTTTAAATTTATGTTTTAAAAATGTTAGTTTCTTTATTATTCTTGTAGTATTTCACTTAAGAACAGAGACATTCTCTTATGTATTCACAGGAACTTTACCACAATCATTAAATTAACCTAGTTGCAGTACATATATCTCATCTAGGGGCCTGGACCCCAACTCAACAATTACCCAAACTGTTGCTGGTGGGTAATGCCGAAATGAAATCTGAGACAAAAATATCTTTGTCTGGGAACAGAGAACACACCACCTATCAGGTGACTGTCTGTATCCCATTCCCAAGTCCCTTATTTATTATCCTTTTAGGGTAGAGTCATTCTTTACTGTGCACATAGACATTTTCCCATGGTTGTTTACATCAGTCTGCAAACGATTCTTATCTTAATCTCAAGGACAGTAACAGAAAACTCTCCTTCAGCTGCATTCTCACATCCACACATACTTTAATGAGGTGTGCCTTGACAGTGTTCCATCTCAACAGGAGCCCAGTGTTCTATGCCCCCACCTCAAGTATTCAGGAAGGAGAGGAGAATTCAGGCCCTGTTTCCCACACCAAACATGTCCTACCAGAAAAGCAAAATGTTAATAGTAATATTAATTACAGAAATGCAGAAAGGCAGAAAAAAATGGTGTCCAGTCTGATATCAAACATGGCATTCCTTTTTCAGGTATATTTATTCTCTTTCATCTGAATATATCTCAATTATTTCCTTCATCTAGACATATGAGAAAACTGCTGAACTATCCTTTAAAGAATATTCCTCAAATTCTGTTTTTTTTTTTTCAGAGGTTCTTACAGATGAAATTGAGTTTATGAATTTTAGGTTGCATTGGCAGAAAATAATTGTACCTTCGTGTGATTTTTTTTATAAATGATAAGTTTAAATTTTTTTCTTTCATTGTATTGAAATCATTTTAAACATTACCTATAAGCTTCAACAATAAACAACTATGAAAAATCACAACTTTATAATAAATCAAAGCAAAGTTTCAGGAAAGCTAGTAACCTGAAATAACTACTTTTCTTCCTGCATTGCCCAGTTTGCATTTATGGGATATCTTCAAGGCATTTGATTAAAATTTCTAATATTATAAACAGTACTCTTCATACAGTCCATGTATCTTCCTTGGGGTATTGTTAATTGCTGCACAATCCTAGGTTTCCTGTTTCTCCCTCTTGACATCTAATTCCAGTTGCATGACTTAACTGTCTCATACACTATCAAATAAAGGCTTCTCTGCTGAGCCTTGTGTGCCAAATCTGCTACACATCACACCAGGAATTTCTGAAGCTTTCAGAAATACATCAACAATTACCCAACATGTTCTATCAAAGAAGCAAAATGTTAATTTTAAAAATAATGATAGAAATGTAGATAGGCACAAAACAAATATACTGTCAGGTCTCATATCAAACATGGCATTTCTTTTTCAGGAATATTTATTCTCTTTCATCTGAATATATCTCAATAATTTCCTTCATCTGGACATATTAGAAAACTGCTGAAACATCCTTTTAAAGAATATTCCTCAAATGGTGTTTTTTTTTTTTCAGAGGTTCTTCCTGATGAAATAGAGTCTATGAATTATTTGCTGTATTGGCAGAAAATTATTGTGCCCTCATGGTGATTTTTTTAAAGATAAGTTTAATTTTTGATTCTTTCATTGTATTGAATTCATTTTAAACATTATCTATAAGCTTCAAAAACACACAATTATCAAAAATCTCCACTTTATAATAAAGCAAAGCAAATTCTCAGGAAAGCTAGTAACCTGAAATAATGAATTTGCTTCCTTCAGGGCACAAGTTTGCATTAATGGATTATCATCAAGGCATTTGATTAAATTTCTAATATTAAAAACAGTAATCTTCATACAGCCCATGTATGTTCCTTGGGGGTGTTGTTTATTGCTGCACAGTCCTAGGGTCCCTGTTTCCCCCTCTTGTCATTTAGTTTCAGTTACATGAATTCACATCCCTCATATCCACTTTCAAATGGAGGCTTCTCTTTTGAGCCTTGTGTGCAGAATCAGCTACACACCACACCAAGTGTTTCTGAATCTTTCCCATTACTCCAAATAAGAATCTCTTTACCCAGCTGTGCCTAATATACAGCAGAAAATCCCAAGTTAAGAAACCTCAGGGAAGAAATCTCACTGGGGCATGAAACTGTGGAGGAGGCAGAGTCAGCCCAGGTTCCAAAGTGGCCTAGAATTCTGGTGGGTAACTGGATTGTGCATGCACAAATAATGCTGACCCTTTCCAGTCTCACAATAGGCACCAGGTGGCTAAGCAACAGGGCTCTATCCCAATGGCTGCCCTGTGGTCTGAAAATATGATGGGTTCCCCAAGAGTGCAAGTGATGGTTGATGTGTTGCACACTGTGCAGTTTTTGTAGGCATATGAGAATGAATATGCATCCCCAAGGATCAGCTGCAGCCCCAATGGATGGTGTGGCTTTGACTCTCATTGGGGGATGCCAAACAGGAATACCCAAGGGTAAATTCCAATTGGGTGTGGGGTAGGCTGGAGTTTAAGGAATTGCTCCTCCTCAAGCTTTGTCCTGACTTATTCTTCCAATGACACAGAAATTACCACTAGCTCTAAGACATGCAGCTTAGCATACTGGGTGCTCGCTTGCCAGAGCCTACCATGAGGCATACCCATCTGCAGTCAATGAACCCACTTCAAGTCAGGGAAATATGGACAAGTTTGATGTGTCTGCCCTGTCCACTGTTTATAGCTGACATGAGGATTGGCTCATGGCTGTCTTATTGGTGGGAATTCTTGCTCTAATTATGCTTGCCAGAAGTCACATTCTGGGCCTAAATACTGAGTGAGAGTCAAGGTAGTCCATTGATGAAGAGAACACATGATATGTGGAGAAACTGATACTTTCTGTATTGAGTGGATTAGTGGCATGACTGGGGCCAGGGATGGAGACACTCAGAAGGCAGGCATAATGGTATACTCTGTATAATGTTTGTTCCTTGGTGCAGGATTTATCATTGCCCTGAAGGATATCCCTATCCTGGGAACCAAAATACCCCATCTCTGTCAGTTAGAATGATACACATGTAAGTATGAATCCCCACCCCAAGTCCCCTTTTACATGGTGCTGGACTTGGGAGATATTAACCACAAATATGGCACATATTTTGTTCCAGATCTGAAAACAAATTATTAGCAAAGGAAGAAGTATGCCCTGACCACTCTATTCTTCAATGTGTTGAAGCCCAAGGGTGTAAGACCAAGTGGCACTGACTATGCCCATTCTGCTCATATCCCAAGAAAACAGATTTGTGTAATCTCACCTTGATCTGACTCTGTGCCTTCAAAAGGAGGGAAACCAACACAGGTGAAATGTCTTTATTTCTTTAGTCACCAATTTAACATTGTTTCATATTTCTTGTATAATAAGGTTTTCTTTAAGAATTTTAAATTTATGTTTAAAAAAATGTCAGTTTCTTTAATTATTCTTGTATCACTTAAGAACAGAGACATTCTCTTACATATCCACAGGAAAATTACCACAATCATTAAACTGGTTGTAGTAGAAATATCTCATCTAGGGGACTGCTCTCCACGTGAAAAATTACAAAATCATGTCCTATCAACCAAGCAAAATGTTAATAGTAATAATAATAATAGAAATGTAGAAAACAAAAAAAAATACTCTCTAGTCTAATATCAAATGTGGTGTTTCTTTTACAGGTATATATATTCTCTTTCATCTGAATATGTCTCAATTACTTCCTTTATCTGAAAACCTTAGAAAACTGCTGAACCATCTGTTTAAGTATATTCTTCAGATTGTTTCTTTTCAGAGGTTCTTCCTGATGAAACTGAGTTTATGAGGTTTAGCCTGTACTGGCAGATAATTATGGTGCCTTCATGGTGACTTTTTGTTAAAAGAGAAGTTTAATATTTGTTTCTTTCATTTTATTGAATTTATTTTAAACATTATCTGTTAGCTACAACAACACACAAGTATCAAAAATCACCACTTTATAAAAAAGCAAAGCAAAGTTTCAGGAAAGCAAGTAACCTGAAGTAACTTCTTTGCATTATGGGTTATCATCAAGGTATCTTATTAATGATTTTTAATATTATAACCAGTACTCTTCATACAGTCCATGTATCTTTTTTGGGGTATTCCTCTTTCATTCTTTTGGATATAGATATCCAACTCTCCCAGCCCCATTTGTTGAAAGGACTGTTATTCCCGGTTCAGGGCTTTGGGGCCATTATCAAAGATCAGTCAGCCATAAATCTGTGGGTCTATCTCCAAATTCTCAATTCAATTCCATTGATCAATATGTCCATCTTTGTGCCAGTACCATACTCTTTTGACTACTGTGGCTTTATAATAAGCTTCAATGTCAGAGAGTGTAGGTCCTCCTACTTTGTTTTTCATTCTTAGAAAGTTTTCAGCAGTTTGAGGTAACTTCCCTTTCCACATAAATGTGATAAGCAGCTTTTCCAAGTCTGCAAAGTAGGTTGTTGGAATTTTGTTTGGATTGCATTGAATCTGTAGAAGAGTTTGGGTAGAATTGACATCTTAGTGACATTTAACCTTCCTATCCATGAACATGGAATATTTTTCCATCTTTTAAGGTCCCCTTCCATTTCTTTAAGTAGAGTTATGTAGTTTTCATTGTACAAGTCTTTTACATCTTTGGTTAAGTTTATGTCTAGGTACTTGATTTTTTAGTTGCTATTGAAAATGTTATCTTTTTCTTGAGTGTCTCTTCAATTTGTTCATTTCTAGCATATAGAAACATTACTGAATTATGTGCAGTAATCTTCTATCTTGCTACTTTGCTGAATTTGTTTATTAGCTCTAGTAGCTCTGCTGTCAATTTCTCAGGGTTCTCCAGATATAAGATCATATCATCTTCAAACAATGCCAATTTTACTTCTTCCTTTCCAATTTCGATGCCTTTTATTTCTTTGTCTTGCCAGATTGCCCTGGCTAGCACTTCCAGCACAATGTTGAATAGCAGGGGTGACAGCAGCCATCCTTGTCTTTTTCCTGATCTTAGAGGGAAGGTTTTAATTCTCTCAACATTGAGTATAAGGCTGGCTGTGGGTTTTTCATATACTCTCTTTATCATATTGAGGGAGGTTCCTTCAATTCCTACCTTTTGAAGTGTTTTTATCCAAAAGGGATGTTCAATTTTGTCAAATGCTTTTTCAGCATCTATTGAGATGATCATCTGATTTTTCTCTTTTGATTTCTTATTTTGTTGTAATACAATGATTTTCTTATGTTAAGCCATCCTTGGATGCCTGGAATGAACCCAACTGGTCATGGTTTATGATTTTTCTTATGTGTTTCTTGCATTTTTTTGCAACCATTTTGTTGAGAATTTTTGCATCCATATTCATTAGGCAGATAGGCCTGTAACTTTCCTTTTATGTAGCATCTTTTCCTGGTTTTGATATTAGATTGATGTTAGCTTCATAAAATGAGTTAGGTAGTGTACCATTTTTTTTCAATGTTTTGAAAGAGTTTAAGTAAAATTGGTGTCAGTTCTTTTTGGAAACTTTGGTAGAATTCCCCTGTGCAGCCATCTGGCCCTGGGCATTTATTTTGGGGAAGCTTTCTGATGAGTGATTTGATCTCTTTGCTTGTGATTGCTTGGTTGAAGTCTTCTCTTTCTTCTCTGGTCATTCTAGGTTGTTCATACGTTTCCAGGTTTTAGTACATTTCCTCTAAATTTTCCAGTTTGTTGTCATACAGTTTTTCTTAGTATCCTCTTATAATTTTTTTTAAGTTTCTTCAGGAGCTTCGTTCATTATATTCTTTATATGGATTTTCCCTCTTTTTGATTTTTTTCAGTCTAGCTAGGGGCTTGTCAAACTTCTTGATCTCAAAGAACCAACTTTTGGTTTTATTCATTCTCTCTATTGTTTTTCTGTTCTCTATGTAATTTATTTCTGCTTTATTCCTTGTTTTGTTTTTTTTTTTTCTACTTGGTTTAGGATTGGTTTGCTGTTCATTTTCTAGCTTCTTCAGTTGATCCATTAGTTTTTTTTATTTTAGCTCTTTCTTCCTTTTAAATGTATGCATTTAGTGCTATAAATTTCCTGTTCAGTACCACTTTTACTGCATCCCATAGGTTTTGTTATATTGTGTTCCCATTTTCATTTTTCTCTATATATTTTGCAATTTCTCTTGCTATTTCTTCTTTAACCCACTGATTGTTCACAAGCATGTTGTTTAACCTCCAGGTACTTGTGAATTTTCTAAGTCTCTGATGGTTATTGTCTTCTAGTTGTATTAAATTTTGGTCAGAAAATGTGCTTTGAATAATTTCAGATTTTTTAAATTTTTTGAGGCTTGCTTTGTATCCCAGCAAATGATCTATTCTGGAGAAATTTCCATGAGTGCTAGAGAAGAATGTGTATCCTGGTGATTTGGGATGTAATGTTCTACATGTGTCTGTTAAATCCAATTCTTTTATCAGATTGCTTAGGTTTTAAATTTCCTAACTGGTCTTCTCTCTGGTTGATCTATCAATAAGAGAGAGTGATGTGCTGGAATCTCCCACAACTATTGTGGAAACATCCTTTGCTTCCTTTAGTTTTGACAGTGTTTGTCTCATGTGTTTTTGGCACCTTGATTGGATGCATAAAATTTGTGATTGTTATTTCTTGTTGAATTGCCCCTTTTAGTAGTATGTAGTGGCCTTTTTCTCTCATAACATCCCTGCATTTAAAGTCTATTTTATCTGAGATTAATATTGCTACTCCTGCTTTCTTTTGGCTGTAGCTTGCATAAAATATTTTTTCAACCTTTCACTTTTAATTTCTTTGTGTCCCTGTGTCTAAGATGAGTCGCTTCTATGCAACATATTGATGTTTCATTTTTTTATACATTCTTCCAATCTATATCTTTTGATTGGAGAGTTTAATCCATTTACATTCAATGTTATTACTGTGGAGTCATTTCTTGAATCAGCCATCTTATAATTTTGTTTATGTTTGTCAGATTTAATTTTTTCCTCACTGTCTTAATGTACTTTAATGTACCCATACTTAATCTCTTTAGTACTGAGCCTTTCTCCATATCTCTCTCCCTATCTTGGTTTCTCTGTTGGTAGGGCTCCCTTTAGTATCTGAAGTAGAGGAGGTCTTTAATGGTAAACTCTCTCAGCATTTGTATGTCTATGAAAAATTTAAGCTCTCCCTCAAATTTGAAGGAGGGTTTTGCTGGATAAAGTATTCTTGGCTGGAAATATTTCTCTCTCAGGATTTTAAATATGTCATGCCACTGCCTTCTCACCTCCCTGGTGGCCACTGAGTAGTCACAAATTAGTCTTATGTTGTTTGCTTTGTATGTGGTGAATTGCTTTTCTCTTGCTGCTTTCAGAACTTTCTCATTCTCTTCAGTATTTGAAAATCTGATAATAATATGTCTCAAAGTGTGTTTATTTGGACTTATTCTATTAGGAGTTGGCTGGGCATTTATGCTTTGTGTATTTATATTGTGTAGAAGGTTGGGGAAGTTTTCCCCAACATTTTCTTTGAATACTCTTTCTAGACCTTTGCCTTTCTCTTCCCCTTCTGGGACACCAATGAGTTTTAAGTTTCGACATTTTATTTTATCTATCGTATCTCTGAGATTCATTTCAATTTTTTTGATTTTTTTTCTCCATTCTTTCTTTTGTTCTTTCATTTTCTGTTCTGTGGACTTCTAGGACACTGAGACATTGTTCACCTTCCTCTAGTCTTGTATTGTCAATATCCAGTGTCTTTTTAATTTGGCCAACAGTTTCTTTTATTTCCATAATATCTTCCATTTTTTTATTTACTCTTGCAATTTCTTCTTTATGCTCTTCTAGGGTCTTCTTTATGTCGCTTATATCCTGGGCCATGGTCTCCTTGATGTCCTTTAATTCCTTTGCCATGTTTTCATTCCTCAATTGTAGTACTTTGATTAATTGTGCCAAGTACTGTGTCTCTTCTGATATTTTGATTTGTGTGTTTGAAATTGGATTCTCCATATCATCTGCTTTTATAATATGCATTAAGATTTTCTGTTGTTTTTTGTCTCTTGGTATTTGCTTTTCTTGATAGGGTTCTTTCAAGTTGTAAAAAAAATGATACCATTCTAATTTTTCAAAAACAGTTTGGTGGCATACACTTTCTCTAACTAACCAGCAGATGGCGTCTGTGAGTCACCTATACCCCTCAAGTCAGTTCTCAATCTTGTCCCTGTGGTGTGTGGGGAAATGATTCTTGTGGGGTTCAGTTGGAGAGCTCAGTTTGGGTGTGTTGCTGGAGCTGTCCACCCTAAATGTGGGGCATGTGTCTGGGTGGCCAGGGAGCAAGGGCAGATTTAATATTCAAATCTCCCAGGTTCCCAGAGATTCAAGGCTGCCACAAGAGTCTAAGACTTCATTTCAGTTCAGCCCCAGACTCTCTCTCTTACTGTCCCAGAAACCACTGAACTTGGCATAGCATCCCTGGGTTCTCCAAGAGGGCACCCCTCCCAGCAACAATCCTCCAGGACCTCTGCTGAGGGAATGCCATGCTAAGTCACCAGTGCATGCCATCCCTTAAGGGAAGTACTGGGCCACCAGGCCATGCAGGGGCACTCTCAGCTTGATGCAAAGATGGCCAAATGGAGCATCTCAAACCCCTCCTTGCACAGTTCCTTCTTCCCAGCTCTGGGACAACTGGAAGGGCTCTGGGCTGTGGGCACAGCCCTAGGCAGGAGTTTATCCCACCCTCCAGGTTGCCAGCTGTGAGCTGTGGGATTTCTTTCAGCTTCTGGCTCTCCTCTCCATTCCCCTGGCCCAGAGGGTATCTGCAGTGGGCTATCCTCCAGGCCAGACACTGAGAGGCTGGCCCAGGCCTCTCTTGCTGTATTTTACTGTGTGGTTCCCACTGTCACAACTGCAGCCACTCCTGCATTTTTCCCTTTTATTTTAAAAGATCCAGTCAGTCTCCAAATGCCAACCCCTGATTCCTCACACTGCTGCATGGCTTCAGGTCTTCCAGCAAGCTTACTCACTCATTTCAGGCTCCTGACTTCACCAAGTATACAGCCCCTGTGGTACTAGGAGACTTCACCCAGCTGGTGCATCACTGTAACTGGTATTCTGGGTCACTTTCTGGTTTTTATCTAGTGTTTCTCATGGAGGTGATTTTTGCCCTGTCTCACCTAGCTGCCATCTTAGTTTCCCAGATTGGCTTTTAAAAGGGGGATTATTTGGTTATACAGTTACAGTCTTAAGGCCATAAATTGTCCAAGGTATGGCATCAAAAATTATGTACCTTCATCTCAGAAAGACTATTGGCATCCAGAAAACCTCTGTGAGCTAGAAACTCACAAGGATGGCATCTGCTTGCTCCTAGGTTTCATTTCATTTCCTCCCCCAGCTTCTGTGTGTTCCCCAAAGTGTCCCTCATTGTTGCAGCTGCTCCCCAAAATGTCACTCTCAAGTGCTCTCCAAAATGACACTACAGCTGCTCCAGCATTTGGGCTCTGTGGCTCTTTTTAAAGTACTCCAGTGATCCAATTAAGATGCACTCTGAATGTGTGGGGCAACACCTCCATGGAAATTAGCCAATGAAAGATCTCACCTACAGTTGATTGAGTCACATCTCCATGGAAACATTCAATCAATAGGTTCCAACCTAATCAACACTAATACATCTGTTCCCACAAGATTTCATTGAAGAACATGGCATTTTGGAGGACATAACACATTCAAACCAGCATGAAGTGTAACTAAGAGAGTTAAAAAAGACAAAAGCCATATTTGACATATAAAACCAAAGGATAAGGACCACACTCCACTTTGTCTAGTTTATGGATGGATGAGTAGAAAAATAGGGGAAGGAAACAAACAGACAAAGGTACCCAGTGTTCTTTTTTACTTCAATTGCTCTTTTTCACTCTAATTATTATTCTTGTTATTTTTGTGTGTGTGCTAATGAAGGTGTCAGGGATTGATTTAGGTGATGAATGTACAACTATGTAATGGTACTGTAAACAATTGAAAGTACGATTTGTTTTGTATGACTGCGTGGTATGTGAATATATCTCAATAAAATGATGATTAAAAAAAAAGTGATGATGGGGAACTGTCTTTTCGCTTGAGTAAACAGTTTTGTATGTTCATAGGTACAAATGGACATAAAACAATAGTCAGGATCTGTCAAGCAAATAACTTTTTATTTCCCTCTGTATAAATATGAATAAATAAATGGCAATTTGACTTATTATTTCTTCTACTTTTGAAATGTAACAAATAGGACTAATGATAACTGCCAAATTTCTAAATATATATATACTAAATTGCTTTCATGATTTGAAAAAACAAAACCTTTTTTTAAGGGGAATTTTTAGAATAGCTTTCATGTATTTGCTGATTGTGGGTGTTTATTTCATGCAAGAACTCTAAAGAGTTTCTGAGTAATGTTATTAAACTAAAATATTTGATAGAAAAGGGACAATATAGTCTGCTGCAAAATGCATGGGGAAAAATTTGTAAACTTTTATCCTTTAATATTTCATTGCTGATTTTCCTTTATATTCATTTCCACTGTCATCTGTCTTTATTAAATTAGTGGTAAAATGTTGAAGTTTATCAGATTTATAGGCTGAAGGAATGAACAATGATAGGGATTGGGTAATGTAACATAGCATCATTTAATTTAATCTAATTATTTTAAGGACATTTTTAGCAGATACTATCTTCATGTTACAGATAATATATTTAAAGTTTCATTTCACATAGATATGCTTAACCATATGTATGAATCAAGCTTTTATTTATTGAGATGATACATCTTTAATTAAACAGAAAAAAATAGAACCAGAGATTATAGTAATAAGTAAATAACAGCTAAATAAAAGAAATTCTGCCTCAGAGTTTTCCATGGTTGCAATAATGGAGTAAAAATGCACAATTTGATGTTTTCATTTTAAATTTCAGTATAAATACTCAAATATTCCCACCTATTAAAGAGTTCTTATGAGGGAGCACTTGTATATTTTTCTTCTCTTTCCCAATAATGTAATATACCCACTATCAAGTATAAAATAAAAAAAATTTGGAAAAATAAAAAGTAAAGATAGAAGAATTTTTTAAAAACACATAGTAAGTTAAGTAGTATAACATATTGTGTATATTTAACTTGGAGGCTGCAAATCTGATTGCAGGGAGGATATAAATATATAGAAAGGTAGAATAAAATACCAACACAACACATATTAATGCCTGCTCAATTCTAGTTTATATAAATTCTGTTAATGATGATATCTTTCAGTATTCATCACTTATTTCAAAATATTTAGTATCAAAAACATATGCACCTTCCATGAATTTAGAGAGAAACTTGTATTATGGGAAGCAGGACATAATATAAAACATCAAATGGCCTGTTTTCATCGTCTCAGTGCCTTGGCTTCTCAAAAATGATGAGTACATTTCTTTGGCAGTCTTCATGAAACACTATCTTTTGCTAATGTTCTCTTAACTCCCTTGGACTGGGTTTTAGTGATTGTGGAACTGTTATTCTACGGACTGTGTCAGTGAAATTTTTCAGCCTTGTTACCACCTGGTCACTCTCAACTTCCTGCCACATTTGGCAGTGTTTTTCCCATCTTTCTATTTTCTATCTGATTTATAATTGTAAACCTGAACACTTGGTTGTTATATGATTGTAAGAGACATAAGAGAGAAAAAAGTGGGTAGTAGCCTAATTTGAAATAACTGTGATATTATCTAAGAAATAAAAACGGTTCTCTTCAATAAAAAAAAAAATAAAATAAAAAATAAAAAAATAAAAAAAATAAAACCAAAGGATAAAAAGGCTGTAATAAATACTTCTTTTACAGTAACAACACTGAATGTTAACAGATCAAATGCCCCAAACTAAGGAAAAAGATTGACAGAATGCATGAAAAAGCATGAACAATGATGTGTTGTTTATAAGAGACTCTTTAGCACTAAGAACCTAAAGACACAAATAGGTTGAAAGTGAAAAGCTGGGAAAAGTATTCCATGCAAACAATAATCAAAGAAAACCTGAGGTAGCTGTACTAATATTGGGCAAAATAAACCTTACATTCAAAGCTGTTTTAAGAGACAAAGAAGGAGACTACATATTTAGGAAAGAGGCGATCCACAAAGAAAAATAATCATAAATATTTATACATCTAACCATGGTGCCCCATAATACATGAGGCAAACACTGGCAAAACTGAAGGGAGAAACAGATAACTCTATAATAACATTTGGTGACTTCAATACACAACTGTCATCAATAGATAAGACATTTAGATAGTTGAACAATAAGAAGAAATAGAACTTGAATAATATGATAAATGAACTAGACCTAACAGATAAATACAGAATATTGCAACCCAAAACAGCAGGATATAAATTCTTCTCAAGTGCTCATGGATCATTCTCCAGGACAGACAACAGTTTTGGTAACAAAACAAGGCTCAATAAATTCAAAAAGTGTGAAATAATACGGAGAACTTTTTCTGAGCATAATGGAATAGGCTGGAATCAATAAAAGGCAGGAAAATGGAAAATACAGAAATACATGGAAGTTAAAGAAAACATTCTTAAACAATCAATGGGTCAAGGAAGAAATTGCAAAAGAAATCAGAAAATATCTCAAGATGAGGGTAAATGAGAAAAATCATATCAAAACTTATGTAACGCAGTGAAGTCAATGCTGAGAGGGAAATTTATATCCCTAAATGCCTATATTAAAAACAGAAGAAAGAGCTAAAATCAAATACCTAACAGCATAGCTGAAGCAACTAGAAAAAAGAACAGCAATTAATCCCATGCCAGCAGAAGAAAAGAAATAACAAAGATTAGAGCAGAAATAAATAAAATTGAGAACAAAAAGAAACAACAGTGAAAATTAGCAAAACCAAAAGTTGGTTCTTTGAGGATCAATAACATAGACAAACCCTTAGCTAGACAAACACAGAAAAAAAAAAGAAACAAGACAAGCAATAAAATTATAAATGAGAGGGGATACATTACTACGAGCCCACAGAGATGAAAAGGATCATAAGAAAGGTATCATGAACAACTGTATTCCAATAAATTACACAAATAAGATGAAATGGACAAATTCCTAGAAACAAACTGCTGAAACTGACTCCAGAGGAAATAAAATACCTCAACAGACACCAATCACAAGAAAAGAGATTGAATCAGTTTTAAAAAACTTCCCAACAAAGGAAAGCCCAGGACCAGATGTCTTCTCATATGAATTCTACCAATCATTACAAGATTAATTGATGCAAATCCTGCTCAAACTCTTCCAAAATATTAAAGAGAAGAGAACACTACCTAACACTTATGAGGCCAACTTCACTGCAATACCAAAGCCAAATAAATATACTACAAGAAAAGGAAATTACAGACCAATTTATCTAATGAATATTGATTCAAAAATCCTCAACAAAATACTTGCAAGTCAAAACCAACAGAACATTAAAAGAATTATACACCAAGATCAAGTGATTTCTATCCCAGTTATGCAAGGGTGGTTCAACATAAGAAAACATATTAATGTAATACATCACATTAGCAAATTGAAGGGGAAAAACATGATCATCTCAAAAGATGTCAAAAGACATTTGATAAAATCCAGCATCCTTTCTTTATGAAAACAATTTGAAAGATATGAATAAAAGAAAATAAAAAGTTTCTTATTTCCCTTCATCAACTATGAAAAAGAGAATATCATAAAAATCCACAGCTAAAATCATACTCCACAGTGAAGGGCTGAAAACTTTCCCTCTAAGATCTGGAAAAACAAAGGATGACCTGTGTTAGCACAGTTATTCAACATTGTGCTGGGAGTTCTAGATAGAGCAATTAGGCAAGAAAATAGAAAAGATATCCAAATTGGAAAGGAAGCACAACTTTATTTGCAGATGACATGATCCCATATATAGACAGTCCCCAAAAAATCTATAGTTAGCTACTAGAGCTAGGAAACTAGTTCAGCAAAGTATTGAGATACAAGATCTAAATCCAAAAATGAGTATTGTTTCTATACACAAATAAGGAGCAATTTCAGGTGGAAATCAAGGAAAAATTTCCATTTGCAATAGCAACTAAAAGAAATTAATATCTAGGAATAAACTTAACCAAGGATGTAAAGGATTTGTACACAGAGATCTACAAAATATTGCTAAAATAAACCAAAGAAGACTTGAATAAATAGAAGTATAGTCCATGTTCATGGATTGGAAGGCTAAATATCATTAAATGTCAATTGTACCCAAATTGATTTACAGATTCAATGCAATCCTAATGAAAATTCCAACAGCCTACTTGGCAGAACTGGATAATTATATTAGAATAATGACTGTCACTCTGGGGCTGGAAATGGGGTGTGACTGCAATGTGGAATGCCATGGATTCCTGGGTGTATTTCCTATGTCTTTACCTAGCATTCCAGTTTGAAACTGTTATGCACCACATAAAAAGCCATGTTCTTTAATGCAATCTTATAGGGGCAAAATTATTGTGGGTGGGACCTTTGGATTAGGTTGATTCCATGGAAATGTGACCCACCCAATTGTGTGTGGAACCTTATGATTTAATTATTTCTATGAAAGTGTGACCATTTTCAAGGATGGTCTTGGTTAGTTTACCAGAGTCCTTAGGAGAGCCTAGACCCAATACAGACCAGATGATTGGAGATATAAAAGGAAAGATGTTTGGAGATGCAAAGCTAAGAGATGAAGCCCAGAGCTTGCCCCAGGGAAGCTAAGTGAGAACCCATAGATGCTTAAGGATAAGGCCACTGGAATCAAAAGCTGAAAGCAATGCAACCCAGGAGCAAAGGACCAGCAGAAGCCAGCCACATGTCTTCTCAGCTGACAGGGATGTTCTGGATGCCATTGAATTTCCTCAGTGAAGGTATCATCTTATTGATGCCTTAGTTTGGAAACATTTTATGGCCTAAATTGTAAATTTGTAACCTAATAAATCCCCTTTATAAAAGCCAATCCATTTCTGGTATTTTTGTTCCAGCAGCTTTAGCAAATGAGAACACCCAGGTTGCACTAATATAAGTGACTAATTTCACAATTCATTATACTGTATACTTATGCACTTTTTTATATTAATTAAATTTCACTTTCAATGGAGAAGTATAAATAGAGAATCAGAATAATCCTTTAACAATCAGTAAGTTGAATTAACACACAATATTTCTACAAAAAATCATGAACTTTACAGGAATTTACTGCAATCTACTCAAGAAAGTAATAATGAAAATATTAACAAAAATTCTTACTGAGAATAAAAAAAGCAATCTGCATAAATCATTTATAAAAATTTCTATGGTTTATGGAATTAGAATTGGCATACAATAAATTACAAATGTATAAAATGCACAATATAATACCTTTTAACATGCATATACACCCACAAGACCATCAACAAAATCAAGATACTGAATCTATTCATCACATCAAAAGTTTATTTACATCCATTTGTATTTCTTCCCTTTCAACCATTCCCACTTCATTTCCTTTACCCAGGCATATACTGATCTTTTTCTGTCACTATAAATTAGTTTCCATTTTCCAGATCCTTAAATGTGAAATTATGCAGTATGAACTATTTCTTGTCTACCTGTTTTCATTCAAAAATTATTTTAAGATTCATAGATACTCTTGTGTTTAAATAGTTCATGCTTTTCCTTCTTGATTAGATATCAAAAGTATGAATGTACCAAAAAATATACTTGATAATTTGGATTGTCCCCCATGTTTGATTGCTATAAATGAAGATGCTATAAACCCTCAACTCATTTTAAGGGGAATACATAAATAGTTTTAACTATAATATTCCAATATTGGGGAAGAAAAAGAAGACTCTTGGTCTGAGACATTATGGGAATGAGAAGCATGAATTAATGAGAAGCCTTGATATTTCAGTTTCCTTGGTTGAATGATAATGTTTGACATGAAGCTAAGGACTGGCACAAAATCTTTTTTTACTATGTCAACACATGAAGAAAGTTGAGTGACCCAAATTTCAAAGTTAACAATGATCACATACTTATACTCATGTACACACAAACACTAATTTACAGCCTTGCATTTGTCCATAGCTTCTTTTATTTAATGCAATTTTGCTGAAATTATTCATATATCAGATAATCATCCAAAGTGTACAATCTGTTTCATGGTATCATTATATAGTTATGCATTCATCACAGCTATCAATTTTTGAACACTGTACCACTCCAAAAAAGAACAAAAATTAAAATAAAAAAGAACACCCTAACATCCCATACGCCTTATCCTCTCCCAATTTTTAACTTTATTTTCTTACTCATCAGTCCATACAATGGATAAATGGAGTGCCAGTTGCAATATTTTCACAATTACACAGTCACAACGTAAAAACTACATAAGTTGCACAGTCATCTCCAAGAATCAAGGCTACTGGTTTACAGTTCAACATTATATACCAAAAAGAGATATCTATAGAATGCATAAGAACAGCCTCCAGAATGACCTCTTGACTCTATTTAAAATCTCTTAGGCACTGAAACTTTATTTTGTTTCATTTTTCTTCCCTTTTTTGGTCCAAGAAGGCTTTCTCAATCCCATGATGGCAGGAAGAGTCTCATCTCTGAAAGTCACATCCCACATTGCCAAGAGAGATGTACACACCTGGTAGTCATGCAGCATGTGGGGGGAGGACAGTGAGTTTACTGGCTGTATTTGCTTAGAGAGAGAGGTCATATCTATCAAAGAAAGAGATTCTGTGGGGTGTCTCAGATGCAATTATAAGTAGTCTTAGTTTCTCTTTTTCAGGAAAAAGTTTCATAAGGACAAGCCCCAAGATAGAGGCCTTGCCTATTAAATTGGTAGTACCCAATACTTGCAAGAATATCAGAAAATCTTGAGGTGGGGAAGTTTAATATTTCCACAATATTCCCCATCCCCTCAAGGGGCCTTGCAAATATAATTTTATTCTCTGTCTAAATTACTCTGGGATGTATGAGGATATCACATCTACATATAAAAGCCAACAATATCTCACTCCCTGCTTGAAGTTCAATGTCATTATAGTGTTCAAATAGACTGACCATTCAAGTTAAACTACATAGTGTGCTAGAAAAAACAGATTTTGCAGCAAATAAACATCTTTTCCTTTGGTCTCACAAAAAAGTTGAAATTGCAAAACACAGTCAATATCAGCCTTTACCTTTTTGTCTGATTTGCCTTAGTCCTAACTATGTCAACTTCATTCATATCTCTAATTGAAGTCTGACCTTTTCAGCTTTTAAAACAGTTCTGGTATTAGGTAATGCTGACTTGCATAGCTGCAGAATTCTAGCTCTGAATCTCAGGTGTCACACAGATATGTGAAATTTCAGGGAATGATCAGGTTGTAAACAAAGAACACAGTATCTCAGAATTTAGACACAACTGTAACTCAGGAATAAATGTGATTGCTATAAGAGCTTAAAATCTAGGAATCTTTACAATAAGCCTTCCTCTGAAAACCTATGTTCTTTAATTCAGTTCTTGGAGTTTGTGCATTATAGTTACCACATACATGTGCATTATATGATTCTTTTCATTTCTGGCTTATTTCACTCAACATACTTCCCTTAAAAATCATTCACCTAGTTGCATGCCTCACAACTTCATTTCTCTTGAGACACTCATATTCCATTTTATGTATACACCACAGTTCACCTCCCATACATCGGTCAGTGTACCCTTAGGCCATCTCCATTCATTGCAAATCACGACTACTGCCACCATAAGCACCAGGGTGCAAATGTCCATTCATGTTCCTGCTTTCAGTTCTTCCAAGTGTATGCCTTATAATGGTGTGGCAGAATCATAGGGCAATCCTTCACTTAGCCTCAGTTTCAACCACTACACTGCCACCCAAAGCACGTGCACAATTCTACTTCCTTCCCAACAGTAAATAGGTACATCCCTCAATCTACCTTTCCTCCAGCAGTTGTATTTTTAAACAGCTTTATTCACACCCAATACAATTCATCCTAAGTAAACATTCAATTGTTCCTGTTATAATCACATAGTTATGCATTCACCACCACAATCTAAGGATATTTCCATTTCTTCCACAAATAAAGAAGAGAAAAAAAGACTAAAAAGTAAAAAAATAAAAATGAAGTAAAATAAAATAAAGAAACAATAACAAGAATCTTATACCCCCTTACTTATATCACTTTTATTGATATTTAGCTTCTGTATATTGCATTTCTTACATTTCATGGAAACATAATACAATTCTACTGTTAACCATATACTGTAATTTACATTGATTGTATTTTTCCATATATCATCCCATTATCAACACCTTGCAATATTGACATTCAGTTGTTCTTCACCATCTAAGAACTTTCTTAGATTTCCAGATTTAATCACCATCATTGTTTACTCTAGGTTTTGCTAAGTTATACAGTCCCAGTCTTTATATTCTATCTTTCATTCTGGTGTCATACATGCCCCTAGCCTATTTCGTTCAACCATATTCACACTCAACTTTGTTCAGTGTACCAAAACTATTGTGCTAACATCAGTGGTACTGTGCCATACATTTCTTTTTTCTTTTAACTTTTTTTAAGTCAACTGTATCAAAAATAAAAAAATAAAAATTTAAAAAAACATACAATAAAAGAACATTTCAGAGAGACCATAACAAAGGAGAAAGGAAAATACAACTAACCTAAGATAACTACTTTACTTCCAACATATTCCTACTCTACCCCAAGAAAGTAACATAATATAGTGACATTTCTGTGAACTTGTTCCTAATATACCCACCAGAAATTCACAGACCGTAGCCATTCTTGGGCATTCCCAGAATGCTAAATTTACCCATGATATCTTATCAATTCCTATTGGATTATTGTTCCCCTTTCCTTAATTGCTCTCTGTCACTAGTTCCCCTAGATTCTACATTATAAATGATTTGTTTTACATTTTTCAAAGTTCACATTAGTGGTAGCATATAATATTTCTCTTTTTGTGCCTCGCTTATTTTGCTCAGCATTATGACTTCAAGGTTCATCCATGTTGTCATATGTTTCATAACATCATTCCTTCTTACTGCCATGTAGAATTCCATCATGGGTATATACCACATTTTATTTATCCACTCATCTTTTGAAGGACATTTGGGTTGTTTCCATCTCTTGACAATTGTGAACATTGCTGCTATGAACAGTGCATGCAGATATCTGTTCATGTCACTGCTTTCTGATCTTCCAGGTATATAACAAGAAGTGCAATCACTGGATCGAAGGGTAACCCTATATCTAGTTTTCTAAGGAACTGCCAGACTGACTTCCAGAGTGGCTGAAACATTATACAGTCCCACCACAAATGAATAAGAGTTCCAATTTCTCCACATCCCCTCCAGCATTTGTAGTTTCCTGTTTGTTTAATGGCAGCCATTCTAATTGGTGTGAGATGGTATCTCAATGTGTTCGTAATTGCATCTCCCTAATAGCTAGTGAAGCTGAACATATTTTCATGTCTTTCTTGGCCATTTGTATTTCCTCTTCAGAGAACTGTCTTTTCATATGTTTTGCCCATTTTATACTTGGGCTGTCTGTACTATAGTCATTGAGTTGTAGGATTTCTTTATATATGCAAGATATCAGTCTTTTGTCAGATACATGGTTTCCAAAATTTTTGTCCCATTGAGTTGGCTGCCTCTTTACCTTTTTGAGAAATTCCTTTGAGGTACAGAAACTTCTAAGCTTGAGGAGTTCCCATTTATCTATTTTTTCTTTTGTTGCTTGTGCTTTCGGTGTAAACTCTAGGAAGTGACCACCTAATACAAGGTTTGAAGATGTTTTCCTACATTATCTTCTAGGAGTTTTATGGTACTTTCTTTTATATTGAGATCTTTGGTCCATTTTGAGTTAATTTTTGTGTAGGGTGTGAGGTAGGGGTCCTCTTTCATTCTTTTGGATATGGATATCCAACTCTCCCAGCCCCATTTGTTGAAAAGACCTTTATGACCCAGGTCAGTGACTTTGGGGGCCTTATCAAACATCAGTCGGCCATAGATCTGGGGGTCTATTTCTGAATTCTCAATTCGATTCCATTGATCTATATGTCTATCTTTGAGCTAGTACCATGCTGTTTTGACAACCGTGGCTTTATAATAAGCTTCAAAGTCAGGGAGTGTAAGTCCTCCCACTTGGTTTTTCTTTTTTAGAGTGTCTCTAGCAATTTGAGGTATCTTCCCTTTCCAAATAAATTTGATAACTAGCTTTGCCAAGTCTGCAAAGTAGGTTGATGGAATTTTGATTGGGATTGCATTGACTCTGTAGATGAGCTTGTGTAGAATTGACATCTTAATGACATTTAGCCTTCCTATCCATGAACATGGAATATTTTTCCATCTTTTAAGGTCCCCTTCTATTTCTTTTAATAGTTATGTAGTTTTCTTTGTATAGATTTTTACATCTTTGGTTAAGTTTATTCTTAGGTACTTGATTTTTTAGTTGCTATTGAAAATGGTATCTTTTTCTTGAGTGTCTCTTCAGTTTGTTCATTTCTAGCATATAGAAACATTACTGACTTGTGTGCATTAATCTTGTATCCTGCTAGTTTGCTAAATTTGTTTATTAGCTCTAGTAGCTGTATCATTGATTTCTCAGGGTTGTCCAGATATAAGATCATATCATTTGCAAACAATGACAGTTTTACTTCTTCCTTTCCAATTTGGATGCCTTTTATTTCTTTGTCTTGCCGGATTGCCTTGGCTAACACTTCAAACACAATGTTGAACAATAGTGGTGATAGCGGGCATCTTTGTCTTGTTTCTGATCTTAGGGGGAAGGCTTTCAGTCTCTCACCATTGAGTACTATGCTGGTTGTGGGTTTTTCATATATGCTCTTGATCATATTGAGGAAGTTTCCTTCAATTCCTACCTTCTGAAGTGTTTTTATCAAAAACGGATGTTGGATTTTGTCGAATGCTTTTTCAGCATCTATAGAGATGATCATTTGATTTTTCCCTTTTGATTTGTTAATGTGTTGTAATACATTGATTTTCTTATGTTGAACCATCCTTGCATGCCTGGAATGAACCCCACTTGGTCATGGTGTATGATTTTTTAATGTGTCTTTGGATTCAATTTGCAAGTATTTTGTTGAGGATTTTTGCATCTTTATTCATTAGGGAGATTGGCTGGTAGTTTTCCTTTTTTGTAGCATCTTTGCCTGGTTTTGGTATTAGATTGATGTTAGTTTCATAAAATGAGTTAGGTAGTGTTCTATTTTCTTCAATGTTTTGAAAGAGTTTAAGTAAGGTTGTTGTCAATTCTCTCTGGAAAGTGTGGTAGAATTCTCCTGTGAAGCCATCTGGCCCTGGGCATTTATTTGTGGGAAGCTTTTTGATGACTGATTGGATCTTTTTGCTTGTGATGGGTTGGTTGAGGTCTTCTGTTTCTTTTCTGGTCAGTCTAGATTCTTCATATGTTTCCAGGAAATTGTCCATTTCCTCTACATTATCCAGTTTATTGCCATACAGTTGTTCATAGTATCCTCCTATAATTTTTTTAATTTCTTCAGGATCTGCAGTAATGTCCCCTTTCTCATTCATTATTTTGTTTATATGCATCTTCTCTCTTTTTGATTTTGTCAGTCTAGCTATGGGCTTGTCAATCTTGTTGATCTTCTCAAAGAAAAAGCTTTTGGTGTTATTTATCCTCTCTATTGCTTTTTTGTTCTCTATGTCATTTATTTCTGCTTTAAACCTTGTTATTTCTTTTCTTCTACTTGGCTTGGTTTGCTATTCATTTTCTAGCTTCTTCAGTTGATCCATTAATTCTTTGATTTTGGCTCTTTCTTCCTTTTTAATATATGCATTTAGTGCTATAAATTTCCCCCTCAGTAGTGCTTTTGCTGCATCCCATATGTTTTGGTATATTGTGTTCTCATTTTCATTCATCTCTATATATTTAGCAATTTCTTTTGCTATTTCTTCTTTAACCCACTGATTGTTTAGGGGTGTGTTGTTTAACCTCCAGATATTTGTGAATTTTCTAAGTCTCTGATGGTTATTGACTTCTAATTGTATTCCATTGTGGTCAGAGAATGTGCTTTGAATAATTTCAATCTTTTTAACTTTATTGAGCCTTGTTTTATATCCCAGCATATTCTGTAGAAAGTTCCATGAGCACTAGAGAAGAATGTGTATTGTGGTGATTTGGGATGTAATGTTCTATATATGTCTGTTAACTCCAATTCATTTATCAGATTGCTTAGGTTTTCAACTTCCTAATTGGTCTTCTGTCTGGTTGATCTACCTATAGGAGAGAGTGATGTGTTGAAGTCTCCCACAATTATTGTGGAAGCAATTCCTTCATTTAGTTTTGCCAGTGTTTCTCTCATGTATTTTGTGGTACCTTGATTGGGTGCATAAACATTTATGATTATTTCTTCTTGTTGAATTGCCCCTTTTATTAGTGTGTAGTGGTCTTCTTTGTCTCTCAAAACATCCCTGCATTTAAAGTCTATTTTATCTGAGATTAATATTGCTACACCTGTTTTCTTTTGGCTGTAGTATGCATGAAATATTTTTCCCATCCTTTCACTTTCAATTTCTTTGTGTCCCTGTGTGTAAGATGAGTCTCTTGTATGCAACATATTGATGGTTCATTTTTTTAATCCATTCTGCAAATCTATATCTTTTAATTGGGGAGTTTAATCCATTTGCATTCAACATTATAACCATGAAGGCATTTCTTGAATCAGCCCTCTTATTCTTAGGTTTATGTTTGTCATGTATATTTTTCCCTCTCTCTATTAAAATCCTTTAATGTACCCATACCAAATTTCTTTAGTACTGAACCTTTCTCCATATCTCTCTCCTTTCTTTGTTTCTCTGTCTGTAGGGCTCCCTTTGGTATCTCAAATAGGACAGGTCTCTTGTTAGCAAATTCTCTCAGTATTTGTTTTCTGTGAAAAAGTTAAGCTCTTCCTCAAATTTGAAGGAGAGCTTTGCTGGATAAAGTATTCTTGGTTGGAAACTTTTCTCCCTCAGAATTTTAAATATGTCATGTTACTGCCTTCTTGCCTCCATGGTGGCTGCTGAGTAGTCACTACCTATTCTTCTGCTGTTTCCTTTGTATGTGGCGAATTGCTTTTCTCTTGCTGCTTTCTGAACTTGCTCCTTCTCTTCCATATTTGACAGTGTGATCAGAACATGTCTTGCAGTGGGTTTATTTGGATTTATTCTATTTGGAGTTCACTGAGCATTTATGATTTGTGTATTTATGGTGTTTAGAAGATTTGTGAAGTTTTCCCGAACAATTTCTTTGAATACTCTTCCTAGACTTTTACCCTTTTCTTCCCCTTCTGGAACACCAATGAGTGTTATATTAGGATGTTTTATATTATCTATCATATCCCTGAAGTCCATTTCAATATTTTCAATTTTTTCCCCATTCTTTCTTTTGTGCTTTCATTTTCCATTCTGTCATCTTCCAGGTCACTGATTCATTGTTCAACTTCCTCTAGTCTTGAACTATAAGTATCGAGAACCTTTTTAATTTGGTCAACAGTTTCTGTAATTTCCATAAGATCATCTATTTTTTTAATTTACTTTTGCAATGTCTTCTTTATGCTCTTCTAGGGTCTTCTTGATGTCCTTTATATCCTGTGCCATGTTCTTCTTCATGTCCTTTTTTATCCCATGCCATAGTCTCATCAGTCATCTTTAGTTCTTTGATTAGTTTTTCTAGGTACTGTGTCTCCTCTGAACTTTTGAGTTGGGTGCTTGGGCTAGGGTTATCCATATCATCTGGTTTTTTCAAATGCTTTAAAATTTTCTGTTGTTTTTGGTCTCTTGTCATTTGCTTAACTTATAGGTTTCTTTTAGGATTTGTAGACCAATTGAAATCTTTATCTATAATTTTTCAGATCTATAGCTTCATAGAGTACACTTTAACTAACCAGCAGGTGGCATCCACGAGCCACCTGTTCCCCTCAAGCCAGTTCTCCCCTGCTTTGCCTTTGTGGTGAGTGGAGGAGTGAGTCTTGTGGGGTCTAATTGGTTTACCAAGCTTTCTTGCCATCCATTTCTGTATTTTTAAAATCAATCCTGTTTATCATTCTGTACTCCTTCAGCATAAAATGTCAAATCCCTACCCTCTTTCTGTCTCCTGATAATCTGTGTTCTCAATTTTTACTCTCAAAATTCTCTTTGTTTCTTTTTACCCCTAATGATTGGCTTCATTTCTACACTCTTCTCAAACTTATCTCTCCTGTCTTTTCCTATCTGCCTGTAGTGGTCCCTTCACTATTTCTTGTAGATAAGGATTCTTGTTTTAAAAATGCTCTCAGTTCCTGTTTGTCTGAAAATAATCTCTCCTTCATTTTGGAAAGACAGTTTTGCTGGATATAAAATCATTCATTGGCAGTTTTTCTCTTTCAGTATCTTAGCTTTATCCTAATGCTACCTTCTTGCCTCCATGGTTTTGGCTGGAATCACCACATATACTTTTATTGAGCTTCCCTTTTATGTGATGGATTGCTTTTCTCTTGCTGCTTTTAGAATTCTCCCCTTGTTTAGGACATTTGACAATATGATCAGTGTCTTGGAGTAGTCTATTCAGATATATTCTCTTTGGTGTATGCTGTGCTTCTTGGATCTGTAATTTTGTGTCTTTCATAAGAGAAGGGAAATTTTCAGTGATTATTTCCTCCATTTTCCCTTATTCCCCTTTCTCCTTCTCTTCTCCTCCTTGGACACCCATGACATGTATATTTATGCTCTTCATGTTGTCAATCAATTCCCTGAAACCCTGGTCATATTTTTCCATACTTTTCCCTTTCTGGCCTTTTGTGTGTAGGATTTCAGGTGTTCTGTCCTTTCTTCTGCCCCTTCAAACCCGCTGTTCACTAATCCTTTCTTCTGCCCCTTCAAACCCACTGTTGTAAGTCTCCATTGTGTTTTTTCTAACCTCAATTGTGTCTTTCATTCCCATATGTTCTGCTATTTCTTTTTTCAAACTTTCAATTTCTTCCTTATATTTGCCCAAAGATTTTTTTTATACCCTTCTTCTCTTTTGCCATATCTTCCCTCAACTCATGGATTTCATTTTCAATTGACTTAGCAGTTTATGGAACATCTTTATTTGCTGCTTCAACTCCTATTTCTCATTTGAAGTGTTAGTTTGTTCCTTTGACTGGGCCATATCTTCATTTTCCCTAGTGTGACTTATATATAATTTTTGTTGGTGTATACTCATCTGGTTTCCCTGATTAGTTTATTCCAGAGGTCACTTTCAATCTTTTACTTAGGGTTTTCTTTTTGGTTGGTCTTGTTCTTTATCTGTACTTTGGCATTAAGTTCAAAATTTTCTAGACCTCTAGCTTGGCTTCTGTTTAACTGATCAGAATTTTTCAGCTCTTGTTATTCTTGTTCTTTCATTGCCTATATAGAATCTTTCTTTTTGAGGTGGAGGGTCTACCCAGATATCATCAGTCCCAAGCAGATTTTACTGGATTAGACAGGCCCAGGTCCCAGGAGGAAGTTGTAATCTTTTCATGAGGACGAGAAACAGAATATCATCAGATTTTCCTGTGAAGCATCTAGACGCTTTTTTTACTATCCTGCCCAGCTGGTGGTGCTTGCCAGCCCACACCTCCACACCAGCATAAAGAGGTGTGTTTTCATTTTCTCAGGGTATGGTAGGAACATGTTGGAAGCAGTATAGTTATATTATTTGTTTTCCTTTTTCTTTTGGTTATGGTTTGTTAATTTTCTTGGTATGTGCCAAGAACACGCTGGAAGCAGCTATTTTAGGTCATTTATTTTCCTTAATCCTTTGCTTTGTTTTGTTTGAAATGTTGTCATTTTTGTTTTTTGTTTTGATTTTTCAATAAAGTTAAAAATCTTAAAAAACCATTAAATTAATTAAATTTAATTGAAACTAAAATACTGTGTTCTTTAGTGCCACCAGACAAATTTCAAATGTCCACTAGCTGCATGTGCTTAGTGTCTTCTGTGATGGACTCTGCAGGTATAGAACACCATCTTCATTGCAGAAAGTATTATTAGAACTGCTGATCTGGAATTTAGATATTTCTTCAATTTATGAATGATTTATATTTTTCTTTGCTCTATTCCTTTGTTTCTTTTCTCAAATGATGCTTTATTGAATTTCTTTTAACTTATTAAGGTAGGTGATTAACATAATTTAATTATTTAAATTAATTATTTTCTTATTTCTTTGTTTTGTTATGTTTTTTAAGTTTCTTGGGGTATGGTAGGAACATATTTGAAGCAAAATAGTTATTTTAGGTTATTTGTTTTTCTTAATAATTCACTTTATTTTATTTGAAATGTTGTGGGTTTTTCTTGTTTTTCATAAATAATGTTTAAAAAGAAGCTAGAGGACAGTGAGGTGGGGCAAGATGGAGTCATAGAGAGGTGTGGAATTTAGCAGCTAGTAAATGGCCAGGAACTCCCTGAAACAACTTTTTGGGAGACATCCATGACCAGAAACACATCATACCCCAGTCTGGAATGGTTGGAAGGGTCAAGACCACACCATAGAACTGTAAGTAAATCCCCCAAACTGCAGATCTTTTGTCCATCCCACACTAGCATGGCGGACTGTTTGGTACTCTTCCCTGTGGGAAAAAAGCTGTCTCTACTAAGGACAGGGGAAAGTAGGTCAACCAAGCTGCTATTGTGATTTTTGATTAAAAAATTTGTTCTATTTAATACAAGCTACCAGCACAGATAAACACCAGAGCAAGCAGGAAAATAAACCTGAGGTCTCTCATGCAGAGAGGAGGCAGGGCTAAGGGAAAAATAATAAATAGATGAATAAATAAATAAATAAATAAATAAATAAATAAATAAAAACAGAGACTTTGGGAGTTGGCTGAGCTCAGAGTACTGAAAAAGGGCTGTGCCTATGCAAGAGGGGCATGCAAATTGGGAACCAACTCTAGGTCCTGACTGGCATACTTTGGTGGCAGGGTACTGGCTCTGAAAAGTGGATTTATGTCTTTCTTCTTTGTATGAAATATTCTAAGTAGCTCATTAAAGAAAGCCTCAAGAATTTTCAATTGTCAGTGCAGACCCAGGCAAAAGTGGAAGTAAGATAGTTCTGAGAGACAAAGTAAGCACCCAAGTGAAGGAGATAATTCCTGAAAGGGCATATCTTCTCTGAGGAAAGGTGGCACAGAGCCAAGCTTAAGTGGTGACCCTCCTTCAGAGAATTCAGACCCCTGTGCTGTAGGGCAGATCTGGTTTAGCACTCCTTCTACTGCAACTTCTGTCACAACCATGCCCCTGGCAAGGAAAGGGTCAACTGAGAATTAAAGGTAACATTAGATTTTCTTGATTAGTTTATTCTGGAGTTCATTTTCACTCTTTTATCTAGAGTTTTCTTGTTGTCTGGCTTTGTTCTCTATCTTTTGGTGTTCAGTTCAACTTATTCTAAACTTCTAATTTAGGTCCTATTTCATTGATCAGAATTTTTCACCTTTTGTTTTTCTATTTCTTTCCTGCCTCTATGTAGCCATTTTTTGAGAGGATCTCCTCAGATATGGTCAACCCCAGTCAGGTTTTCCCAGTTCAGAGAAGCCCAGGTCTCAGGAGGAGGATATGGAGTTTCACTGAGAATGAGACCCTCCTAGTAGGCCTTTAGACTCTGTGCTTTTCCTATCCTGTACTGCAGGTGGCATTTGCCAGCCTGCAGCTCCCCACTGGTTGGTGTCTTTAGTTCTCCTGCTGACTCTGTTCCTGTCAGTGGCATGGCTGACTGAAGCTCTTTTCTGACATCCAGGAACTGGGGTCTGAGTTCTTTGAAGGAGGGCTGCCAATTGAGCTGGACCACACCCCCTTTTCTTGGTGGAAATTATGCCCTTTAGGAACAAGTTTCCCCACTAGGTTCATTGCTTTGACTGTCAGACTTATCTCAGCTCTCCATTGCCTGGGTTCAGAGGCCAGTTGCAAATATCTGAGGCTTTCCATAAAGAGCTACTTAGAATAGTTATTTGCTTAAAAAAGGGAAAAAAGGAAAAAGAAAAAAGAATCCCTTTTTAAGTCCTTTCCACAGCCCCCAAGTTTTGTCAGTGTCAGTATAAAATATTTAACTATATGCACTTTAGGGTATTATCTGGATAGTCACACTCCAACAACATTAGTTCTGTCCTTGCCAGGGGGCTAATGAGGTGTAAAAGGGATAAGGAGTCAGAGAGCAAGAAAAGGGACAAAATGTAGAGAAAAACCAAACCGTTTTGGAGCCATGGAATTGGTGCCCATTTCTATTTGCCCCCCTTCTAAGAGACCAGACCTTCTCCAGCAACCTCAACACCCCAACTACAATAGTTATTTAATTAATTTATTAATTAATTCTGTAGTTGAGGCTGGGTTGAGCCCCCATTCTTGATTCCAACAGATTGTTTTTATTTTTCCCTTCAGGTAACCAGACATAAGACAGTCCATGGGGTCTGGGAATGGGGGGGTACCAGACACCTGGCCATGGAAACTTACAGGTGTTCTCAGCCTTACAACCGGTTCCATATTAGTGGATGATGCATGACTTTTCACAGGAGACCCGAAAAATGCTGTTTCATACAGTTTCTGGCTAATTACAAGCTGCCCTAGAGTAGTGAATAAATTCCACTCCTCACCACTCTGCCATCTTACCTGCCCCATCTCTCTCATTTTTTTCCTTTTTTTTTTAAGATTTGTTCACATACCATACAATCATCCAAAGCATATAATCCATTGATTACATAACCATCATATAATTGTTCATTCATCACCTTGATCTATCTTTGTTAACATTTTCCTTGTACCAGAAGAAGTGAAAGTCAGAATAAAAAAAAATAAGAGTAAAAACAGAACACCAAAATTTTACCCCCACACTATTTTCCTTTAGTTTTTTTGCCCCTATTTTTCTACTCATCCATCCATACACTGGATAAAGGGGAGTTGTGATCCACATGGCTTTCACAATCACAGTGTAACCCTTTGTAAGCTCCATTGTTATACAATTGTTTTCAAAATTCAAGGCTACTGGGTTGTAGATTGATAGGTTCAGGTATTTACTACTAGCTATTCCAATTCATTAAAACCTAAAAAGAGTTGTCTATATTGTGAACAAAAGTGCCCACTAGAGGGACCTGTTAATTCCTTTTGGAATCTCTCAGCTGCTGAAATTTTATTTCATTTAATTACATTTCACATCCCCCTTTTGGTCCAGATGATCTCCATCCCATGATGCTAGTTCCATATTCCTCCCCAGGAGTCATATTCCACAATGCCAGGGAGATTTACACCCCTGGGTGTCAGATCCAATGTAGGGGGCAGGGCAGTGATTTCATCTGCCAAGTTGGCTTAGCTAGAGAGAGAGGGCCACTTCTGAGAAACAAAGAGGCATTCAGGGGGAAAAACTGAGGAAAAATTATAAGCAGGCTTAACCCCTCCTTTGCAGTAACAGGCTTCTCAAGGGCAAGTCCCATGACAGAAGTCTCAGCACATCAAGCCAACAGTCCTCAATGTTTGTGAACACATCAGCAACCACTCAGCTGGGGAAGTCCAACACTTCTGCATTTATCCCCAGCTCCTCAGGTGGGCTATGCATATGTTTTTCTTTGTTTTTTCTTAATTAACTATTAAATATACCAAAAAAATTAAAAAACATACATTAAAAAATTATTTCAAACAAACCAAAACATGGGAATAAGAAAAAGATAATTAACCTAAATTAACTACTTTACTTCCAATATTTTCCTACTCTACCCCAAGAAAATATACAGACTATAACCCAGCAAAGGAATAAGAAAGACAGATAACCTAAGATAACAACATTTATGTGAACTTGTTCCTTCCTTACCCACCAGAAAGTAAACCATAGTCATTCCAGGGGATTCCCAGCACATTAAATTTACCCATAACTTATCTGTTCTCATTAGGTTATCATTCCCCTTTACTAATTGCTATCTATTGCTAGGTCCCCTACATCCTACATTATAAACAATTTATTGTATATGTTTCAATTTTCATATTAGTGGTAGCATATAATATTTCTCTTTTTTGTACCTGGCTTATTTTCTCAGCATTATGTATTCAAGTTTCATCCATGATGTCATATGTTTCAGGACATTGTTCCTTCTTATTGCCACATTAGTATTCCATCATGTGTATATGCCACATTTTATTAATCCACTCATTGGTTGAAGGACATTTGGTTTGTTTCCATCCTTGACAGTTGTGAATATTGCTGCTATGAATGTTGGCATACAGATCTCACTTCATGTCACTGCTTTCAGATCTTCTGGATATATACTGTGAAGTGCAATGGATAGATTGAAGGTTAACTATCTAGTTTTCTAAGGAACTGCCAGATTGTCTTCCAGAGTGGCTGAACCATTATAGAGTCCCACCAACAATGAATAAGAGTTCCAATTTCTCCACATCCTCTCCAGCATTTACAGTTACCTGTTTAGTTAATGGCAGCCATTCTAATTGGTATGAGATGGTATCTCATTGTGGTCTTAATTGCAAATCTCTAACAGCTGGAGAACCTGTACATTTTTCATGTGCTTTTTGGCCATTTGTATTTTGTCTTCAGTGAACTATCTTTCCATGCCTTTTGCCCATTTTATTATTGGGTTGTCTGTACTATGTCATTGAGTTGTAGGATTTCTTTATATGTGCAAGATATCAGTCTTATCAGATTCATGGTTTCCAAATTTTTTTCCATTGAATTGGCTGCCCCTTCCCCTTTTTGACAAATTCCTTTCAGATACAGAAACTTCTGTTTGTGGAGTTACCATTTATCTATTTTTTCTTTTGTTGCTTGTGTTTTGAGTGTAAGGTTTAGGAAGTGACCGCCTTATACAAGATCTTGAATATGTTTCCCTAAATTATCTTCTAGGAGTTATATGACATTGTTTCTTATGTTGAAGTCTTTAACCCATGTTGAGTTAGTCTTTGTGTAGGGTGTGAGTTCGGGGTCCTCTTTCATTCTTTTGGATATGAATAGCAAACCCTCACTGCACCATTTTTTGAAAAGACTGTTATGTCCAAGTTCAGTGGCTTTGGGGGACTTCTCAAAGATCAGTCCACCATAGATCTGGAGTCTATCTCTGAATTTTCAATTTAATTAGATTGATCAATATATGTATCTTTGTGCCAGCACCATGCTGTTTTGACTACTGTGGCTTTATAATAAGTTTCAAAGTCAGGGAGTGTAAGTCCTACTGCTTTGTTTTTCTTCCTTAGAGTGGTTTCAGCAATTCAAGGCATTTTCCCTTTCCAAATAAATTTGATAACTAGCTTTTCCAAGTCTTCAAAGTAGGTTGTTGGAATTTTGACAGCGGTTTTATTGAATTTGTACAGGAATTTGGGTAGAATTGATAATTAACAATAATTAACAATATTTAGCCTTGCTATCCGTGAACATGGAATATGTTTCCATATTTTAAGGTCCCTTTCTATTTCTTCTAGTAGAGTTATGTAGTTTTCTTTGCATAGATCTTTTACATCTTTGGTTAAATTTATTCCTAGATTCTTGATTTTTTAGTTGGTATTTAAAATGTTATCTTTTTCTTGATTGTCTCTTCACTTTAGTCATTTCAAGTGTATAGAAACATTACTGAACTATGTGCATTAATCTGTGTCCTGTTACATTGCTAAATTTGTTTATTAGCTCTAGTAGCTGTGTCATTGATTTATCAGGGTTTTCCAGATATAAGATCATGTCATCTGCAAATAATGACAGTTTTACTTCTTCCTTTCCCATTTTGATGCCTTTTTTTCTTTGTCTTGCCAGATTGCCCTAGCTAGCACTTCTAGCAGAATGTTGAATAAAAGTCATGACAGCAGGCATCCTTGTCTCATTCCTGATCTTAGAGAGAAGGCTTTCAGTCTCTCACTGTTTAGTACTATGCAGGCTGTGTGCTTTTCATATATGCTGTTCATCATATTGAGAAATTTTCCTTCAATTCATACCTTTTGAAATGTATTTATCAAGAAGGGATGTTGGATTTTGTTGAATGCTTTTACAGCATCCATTGAGATGATCATTTGATTTTTCTCATTTGATTTGTTAATGTGTTTTAATACATTGATTGATTTTCTTATGTTGAACCATCCTTGCATTCCTGGAATAAACCCCACTTGGTCATGGTGTATGATTTTTTTAATGTGTCTTTGGACTTGATTTGCGAGAATTTTGTTGAGAATTTTTGAATCTATATTCATTAGGGAGATTGGCCTGTAGTTTTCCTTTCTTGTAGCATGTTTGCCTGGTTTTGGTATTAGAGGAATGTTAGCTTCATAAGGTGTGTTAGATTGTGTTCTATTTTCTTCAATGTTTTGAAAGAGTTTAAGTAAGATTGGAGTCAGTCCTTTTGGAAAGTTTAGTAGAATTCCCCTGTGAAGCCATATGGCTCTGGATATTTTTGTGTGGGAAGTTTTTGATGACTGATTGGAACCCTTTGCTTGTGATTGGTTGGTTGAGGTCTTCTATTTCTTCTCCAGTTAGACTAGGTTTTTCATGTTTCCAGGAAATTGACCATTTGCTCTATGTTTAGTTTGTTGGCATACAGGTGCCCACAGTATCCTCTTATACATTTTTTTATTTCTTTAGGATCTACAGCAATGTCACCTCTCTCATTCATTATTTTGTTTATTTGGGTCTTCTCTTTTTGAATTTGTGAGCCAAGCTAGGAGCTTTTCAATCCTGTTGATATTCTCAAGGGACAAATTTTTGATGTTGTTTATCTCTCTATTATTTTTTTGTTCTCTAAGTCATTTATTTCAGCTTTAATCCTTGTTATTTCCTTTCTTCCACTTGGTTTAGGATTTGTTGTCTGATCATTTTCTAGCTTCTTCAGTTGCCCCATTAGTTCTTTGATTTTAGCTCTTTCTTCCTTTTTAATGTATGCATTTAGCAGTATAAATTTGACATGCAGTACTGCTTTTGCTGCATCCCATAGGTTTTGATATGTTGTGTTCCATTTTCATTATTTGCTGTATATTTAGCAATTTCTCTTGCTATTTCTTCTTTAGTCCACTAAATGTTTAGGAGTGTGTTGTTTAACTTACAGGTATTTTTGAATTTTCTAAGTCTCTGATGGGTATTGACTTCTAATTGCATTCCATTGTGATCAGAGTATGTGCTTTGAATAATTTCATTTTTTAAATATTTATTGAGGCTTGTTTTATGTCCCAGCATATGATCTATTCTGGAGAAAGTTCTGTGAGAACTAGAGAAGAATATGTATCCTGGAGTTTTAGATGTACTGTTCTACATATGTCTGTTAATTCAAATTCATTCATCAGATTGTTTAGGTTTTCAATTTCCTTATTTGTCTTCTGTCTGGTTGGTTTGTCTTCTGTCTGGTTGATCTATCTATAGGAGAGAGTAATGTGGTGAAGTCTCCCACAGCTATAGTGCAAATATCTATGGCTTCCTTTTAATTTTGCCTTTAATTTTTATCTCATGTATTTTGGGGCATGTTAATTGGGTGAATAAATATTTATGATTGCTATTTCTTCTTGTTGCATTGTTCCTTTATTAGCATATAGTGACCTTCTTTGTCTCTCATAACATCCTTGCATATAGAGTCTATTTTATCTGAGATTAATATTACTACTCCTGCTTTCTTTTGGCTGTAGATTCTGTGAAATTTTTTTTCCATTCTTTTTCTTTCAATTTCTTTGTGTCTCTCTGTTGAAGATGACTCTCTTGGAAGCAATATATTTATGGTTCATATTTTTTAATGCATTCTAGCAATTGATATTTTTAATTTGGGAGTTTAAACCATTCACATTCAATATTATTACTGTGAAGGCATTTCTTGAATCAGCCATCCTATCCTTCAGTTTCTGTTTTTCACATGCATTTTTCCCTCTCTCTTAATTTCCTTTAAAGTACCTGTTCTAGTTTGCTAATGCTGCAGAATGCAAAACACCAGAGATGGATAGGCTTTTATAAAACGGGGGTTTATTTCACTACACAATTACAGTCTTAAGGCCACAAAGCATCCAAGGTAACACATCAGCAATCGGGTACCCTCACCGGAGGATGGCCAATGACCTCCAAAAACCTCTGTTAGCTAGGAAGGCAGCTGGCATCTACTCCAAAGCTCTGGCCTCAAAATGGCTTTCTCCCAGGACGTTCCTCTCTAGTAAGCTTTCTCTTCTTCAAAACATCATTCCCAGCTGCACTCGGTTTTCTCTCTTTGAGTCAGCTCATTTATATAGCTCCACCAATCAAGGCCCACCCTGAATGGGTGGGGCCACGCCTCCATGGGAACATCGCATCAAAATTATCTCCTACAGCTGGGTGGGGCACACTCCAAGCAAATCAAACCAGCACCAAAACTTCTGCCCCACAAAACTACAAAACTAATGGCATTTGGGGGACACAATACATTCAAACTGGCACAGTACCCTTACTAAATCTCTTAGTTTTGGACCTTTCTCCATACCTCCCTCTCCTTTCTTTGTTTCTCTTTTGGAAGTACTGCCTTTAATATCTCAAGTAGATTAGGTCTCCTTTTAGCAAATTCTCTCAGCATTTGTTTTTCTGTGAAAAATTTATGCTCACCTTCAAATTTGAAGGAGAGCTTTGCTGGAAAAAATTCTTGGTTGTCAATGTTTCTCTTTTAGAATTTTAAATATGTCATGCCACTGCCTTTTTTCCTCCATGGTGGTCACAGAGTTATCACTTCTTAGTCTTCTGCTGTTTCCTTTGTATGTGGTGAATTGCTTTTCTCTTTCTGATTTCAGGACTTGCTTCTTCTCTTCTGTTTTTGACAGTGTGATCAGAATATGTCTCAGAGTGGGTTTATTTGGATTTATTCTACTTGGAGTTCACTGGGCATTTATGATTTGTTTAGTTATGTTGTTTACAAGATTTGGGAAGTTTTCCCCAACAATTTCTTTGAATACTCTTCCTAGACCTTTACCCTTCTCTTCCCCTTCTGGAACACCAAAAAGTCTTATATTTGGATGTTATATATTATCTATCATATCCTTGAGGTCCATTTTGAGTTTTTCAATTCTTTCCACATTCTTTCTTTTGTTCTTTCATTTTCTCTTCTGTCATCCTCCAGGTCACTGATTCACTGTTCTGTCTCTTCTAGTCTTTACTATGAGTATCCAGAATGTTTTTAATTTTTTCAACAGTTTCTTTTATTTCCATAAGGTCATCTAATTTTTTATTTACTTTTGCAATTTCTTCTTTATGCTCTTCTAGGGTCTTCTTTATGTCCATTATATCCTTTGCCATGGTCTTCATATCCTTTATATACTGTGCCATGCTCTTATTTTTCCTCTTTATTTCTTTGATTAATTGCTCAAAGTACTGTGTCTCTTCTGACATTTTGATTTGGGTGTTTGTGCTTGGGTTATCCATATCATCTGGTTTTGTCATATGCTTTAAATTTTTCTGTTGTTTTTGGCCTCTTGGCATTTGCTTAACTTGATAGGGTTCTTTCAGTTATGTAGACTGATTCAAACCCTTATCTCTAATTTGTCAGATCTACAGCTTCATAGAGTACACTTTAACTAACCAGCAGGTGGTGTCTGCAAACCACCTATTCTCTTCAAGCCAGCTCTCCCTAAGTTTATCTTTGTGGTGAGTGTGGGCGTGAGTCTTGTTGGGTCCAATTGGTGCACCAAGCTTGCATGTGTAGCTGGTATTGCCCACCCTGCATATAGGGCATGTATCAGTGTTGAATTTCTTAAACTTCTTAGCTAAGCTTAATGGGATTGCATAAGAATGTTCTTGTTTATGGGAATTGTATATGTGAATTATAGTGTTTGTTCATGGATGTGTGCAGCTTGCTCTCATATGTTCAGAAGACAGAGCAATAGATGATGGATGATAGGGAGGGAAGGAGGGAGGGAAAGAAAGAAATGGTGTGGTGGTGTGACAGCATGTTAAAGTTGATGGATTGGGGTATTGGGGGAGGGGGTCAGGGTATGCTTTGTATGGGATTTGTATTGTTTTTGAAACTGTTCCTGTAACTTTGAATTTATTTCAAAATAAAATTTTAAAAAATCCAATTATCAAACTTATTTTGAGGGATAAGAGGCTCAGAATACACAAAAACATCTTGAAAATTAAAAAGATGGATTACCCATACTTCATTACTTTTAAGCATATTACAAATCTACATTGGTTAAAAAAGCATGGCACTTACAGAAATACCAAGCAACAGAATTGAATGGAGTTTTTGGAAATAACCATCATACTTAGGAAGAACTGATTTTTGACAAGATTGTGAAGTACATTGCATTGGGAAAGAATATTTTCTTCAAAAATGAGTCTAGAAACTTGGTACACATTTCCAAAGAATGAAAGAGGATCCTTATATCACACCATATACAAAAATCACCACAAATTGGACCAAAGCATATATTTAAGAGCCAGGAAAAAACCAAGAAGAAAATGTTGGGAATCATCTCAAATATCCTAAAATGTTTTCTCAGACCTTACATTTAAAGCACAGGCAATGAGAGAAAAATATATAAAAAGGATCTCCTCAAAATTAAACACTTTTATACATCAAAGAACTCTTTCACAAAGGTGAAAACACAACCTATCCCATGGGAGAAAATATATGTAAACCACAAACTGATATTTGTTTATTATCCAGAAAATATAAGGTAAATCTAAAGATGAACAATAACAAGAAAAACAACCCATTTTAAAGCAGACCAAAGGTTTGAATAGACATTTTTCCAAGCAGGATATACAAATGGCCAAAAAAGTACATGAAAAGATGCTCAACATCACTAGCAATTAGGTAAATGTAAATCAAACCAAAATGAGTTATTTCATACCCAGCAGATATTTTATATAATAGTATATTACAGGTGTTGGAAAGGATTTGGAGAAATACAAACACTCATCAATTGCTGGTGGCAATATAAACTGTTGCAGCCACAGTGGAAAACACCTTCAGAGTTCCTCGGGCTGCTAAGTATAGAAGTACCATATGACCCAGCAATCCAGCTAATAGGTATATATTCAGAGAAATTGAAAGCAGTTACAAACAGATATTTGCACACTCATGCTCATAGTGGCATCATTCCCAATTCACAAAAAGATGGAAGCAACCCAAGTTTCCATCAACTGATGAATGGATAAAAAGGAAATTGTATGTACATAGGATAGAATATTATTCTGTAAATGAATAAAGCCAAGATGCATGTGATAACATGGATGAAACAGGATGATATGCTGAGTGAAATAAGCTAGGCACAAACACAAATACTGTATGATCTCACTTCTATGAACAAATTATAACAAGCAAATCCATAAAGTTAGAATCTAGCATACAGTTTAACAGAGGTAGTTAGCTGTAGAGAATGGGGATCCAATGCTTATTTGTACAGCATTTCTATTCAGTTGATTGTTAAGGTTTGGATATGAATAGTGGTTATGGTTGAACATTATTGTGAGTGTAATTAACAGTGCTGGTTTATGCATGGGAATGTGTTTGAATGGGGATATTTTGGATTGTATATGTTACTAGAATGAAAGTAAGAAGATAAATCATGGAACTGTATTACAAACTGAAACCTATTGTGGAAAATGGACTGGGGTTAATAGTACAAGTATAAAAATGTTCTTTCTTGAATTATAACAAATGTATGACACTAATACAAGGTGTCAAAAACAGGGTGGTAAATGAGAAAAATACACTTAATGTAAATTATGGACTGTATATGATAGTACTGTTGTAATATTCTTTCATAAATTGTAAGAAAGATCCCACACTAACACAAGTGTCAACAATAAGGGGTTATGTATGAACACAGTATATTTTACAACTTTCCGTAAAACTACAACTTCTCTAATTAAAAAATAATAATTAGAAAACATGCTAAGTGAAAGGAATCAAAGCACTAAATATTCTATGATTCCACTTATGTAAAATGGAAATATATATATATTAAATCTCTAGAGAGAGAGAAAGATTTCAGAGCTTATGAAGGGTGGGGAACTTTAGAATGATTGAGAATTGACTGTAAGGGGTATGAGGCTCTTCTTTCTGGAGTAATGAAAAAGTTCAAAAGTTGATTATGGTGAAAATGCACAACTCTGAATAGAGGAAACCCCATTGATTTTACACTTTGGATAGATTTATGGTATTTGAATATATCTCAATGAAACTGTTACAAAAATAATAAAGCTGGTATGAACATTCTCATACAAAAAAATAATGTTCCTACCAAAGGTATTCTGGAGGAAAAACATTGCATTTTACCTGGAGCCAAATAAAAAGTACATGGAACAAAGACAGATTAAAATCAAAGTTTAACAATATTTATATGAAATATGAATAGTCTACTGAATCAAAATGAATTAGTGGAATTTAAAAACTATATTTGCTTTATTTTAGCACTCATCTAAAACATACAGCAATGTTGGAAGTAAAGGTGAAGAGGAGGGAACATTAACACACTCATTCTATGAGGTCATCAAAAAATACCAAAGCCAGAAAATTTACTACAAGAAAAGAAAATCATGGACCAAATACATCATTAATATATGGGAAAAATCATCAACAAAATATTTCAAATTATCCCAACAGTGAATCAAAAGAATTATACATGATATTATGCGAGTGCTCCAACATAAGAAAATCAATTAATGTAGAACACCACATCAACAAACAAAAGTAGAGAAAACTTGATCATCACAGTTTATGCAGAAAAGGCATTGCACAAAATCCAGCATACTTTATTTATAAAAACACTTAGAAAAATATGAAAAAAAGGAAACTTCCTCAACAAGATAAAGGGTATTTATGAACAACAAACAAAAAGAACATATCATGATAAATTGTTAAAGACTGAAAGCATTCCATATAAGATCTTGGACAAGATGGGGTGGGGCAATATGCAGAGTGAGGGTGTGGAATATAGTTATTCCTCTAGGGTAGCTGGTAAATAGCCAGGAATTATATGAAACAGCATTTTGTGAATCTTCAGTGACCAGTCATGTATCATACACTAGTCTGGAATGAGTGGATTGGCTGAGATCCAAGCAAAACCTCTAAGTTCCTTGGCCAGGGGGTTGGCACTCCTCCCCACTAGACAGAGTGAACTGTCTTGGAACTGGCTTCCTTAAGGAAAAATAAACAATCCATGCTAGGAACAGGGAGGGGAATTCATGCCAGTCTCAACTGCAGAATTAATATAAAAATTAATTAATTAACTTTTGGAGTTGGGGTGTTCTGGGTACTGAAGAAGGGCTGGGCTCTGGGAAGTGTGGCTCATAGAAGCAGTCACCAAATTGGTCTCTCATTCTGTGGCTCCAAAAAGATTTTTTAACTTTTTTTCCCCTTTTCTTTTCCTGCTCTCTAACTCCTTATCTTTTTACACTTCAGTAGCCCCTCTAGCAAGGGCAGAATTAAAAGAAGTTGTAGAGCATTTATCCTGGTGAAAGAGATACTAGCCAAAAGTACATATCTTTAAATTCTCTATACTGAGATTGACAAAACTTGGAGCTAGGGAAAAGCCTTAAAAGGGGATATCTTTTCTTCTTTTTTCTCTTTTTAAAATAACTATTCAAAGTAGCTCTTTACAGAAAGTCTTGGATATTTGCAACTGGCCTCTGGATCCAGCCAAGAGCAGAGCTGAGATAGGTCTGACAGAAAAAGCAATGAACCCAGTGGAGGAGACAACTCCCTAAAGGGCATAACTTCCCCAAGAAAAAGGGGGACATGGTCCAACTCAAGTGGCAGCCCTTCTTCAGAGAACTCAGACCCCAGGGGCTGGACAACAGAAACCAGCTTCAGTCAGCCATACCCCTAACAGGGACAGAGTCTGTGGAGAAATAAAGGCACTGCATATCTTTACGCAGGTGGGGGGCTGTGGACTGACAAGCACCATGTGGCTGGATAGGATAGGAAAAGCATGGAGTCTAGAGGTCTCACAGGAGGGCCTCATTCTCAAGGAAACACCATATCCTCCTCCTGAGACCTGGGCCTCTCTGGAGTGGGAAAACTGGATTGAAGTCAACCATATCTGAGGAGATCCTCTCACAAAATGGTTACATAGAGGCAGAGCAAGAGTTCAAGGTGTAGAATAAATTGAAATGAACACCACACCAAAAAATAGTGAACAAAGCTAACGAACAAGGAAACCCCAGGTAGAAGAGTGAAAACAAATGCCAGAATAAATTAACCAAGAATGTAAGATGCCTAGGTAGCTTAAGACAAGTCACACTAGGAAACATGAAAATATGAACAAGCCAAAGAAACAAATAGCTCAACTGAGATACAGGATTTGAAACCAAAAATTAAAGGTTTTCAAACATATCTCTTAAATCATTTCAAAAATCAATTCAATGAACTGATGGAAGATATGGCAAAAGAGATGAAAGATATAGTGAAGACACTGGGTGATCATAAAGAAGAATCCATAAGCTTGAAAAAACAAATGACAGAACTTATGGGAATGAAAGGCACAATAGAAGATGTGAAAAACACAATGGATGGATAAAAGAGTAGATTTGAACAGGCAGAAGAAAGGATCAATGAGCTGGAAGACAAAGTATTTGAATTCATACACACAAATTAACAGATCAGAAAGAAAATGTTAAAATATGGGCAGGGGATTAGGGAGCTGAATGACATGAAATGCATGAATATACACGTTATGGGTGCCCCAGAAGAAGAGAAGGGAAAAGAGGCAGAAATAAAAATAAATGAAATAATCACTAGAAATTTCCAACTCTTCTGAAAGACATAAAATTACAGATTCAAGAAATACAGCATACAAAAACAGAATAGACCCCAGTACACCTAGTACAAAACACTGATCAGATTGTCCAATGACAAAGACAAAGAGTGCATCCTGAAAGCAGCAAGAGAAAAGTGATCTTATGAGGGAAGCTCAATAAGACTATGTACAGATTTCTCCACAGAAACCATGGAGGCAAGAAGGCAGTGGTATGACATATTCAAGATACTGAAAGAGAAAAATTGCCAACCAATAATTCTATATCTGGCAAAACTGTCCTTCAAAATTGTGGGAGAGATGAAAATATTTTCAGACAGACACTGAGAGGGTTTGTGAATAATAGACTGGCACTACAAGAAATACTAAAGGGAGTGCTACAGGCTGACAGGAAAAGACAGGAGAGGGAGCTTTGGAGAAGAGTGTAGAAATGAAGAATATCAGGATGGGTAAAAAGAAAGAGATAAAAAATAAGATATGACATATAAAATCCAAAAGACAAAATGTAGAAGAAATTATTGCACTTACAGTAATAACACTAAATGTTAATGGACTAAACTCTCCAATAAAAAGACATACACTGGAAGAATGGAATAAAAAATAGGACCTATAGATAAGTTGTCTACAAGAAACTCACTTTATACACAAGGACAAAAATAGACTGAAAGTGAAAGATAGGAAAAACTCATTTCACATACACATGAGAAAAAAATGGGAGTAGCTATATTAATATCAGACAAATTAGACTTCAAAAGTAAAACAATTAAAAGGGATAAAGAAGGACACTATATATTAATAAAAGGGTCAATTCATGAAGACAGCATAATCATAAATATTTAAGCACCAACCCAGAGTGCCCCAAAATATGTGAGGCAAAAACAGAAAACTGAATGAAGTAGATACCTTTAGAACAATAGTTGGAGACTTCAATACACTGCTGTCATAAACAGAACATCTAGAAAAAGGATAAATAAGGAAAAAGAGATGTAGAATTGTATGATAAATGAAATATACTTTAAAAACATTTATAGAACACTACACCCCAAAACAGCAGGATAAACATTTTTCTCAATTTCTCATGGAACATTCTCTAGGATAGACCACATGTTGGGTCACAAAGCAAGTCTCAACAAATTTAAAAATATTGATATTATACAAAATGCTTTCTCAGGTCATAATGGAATGAAGTTGGAAATAAATAACATGCAGAAGGTCATAAAAATCACCAATATAGAGAAACTAAACAACAACTCATAGAAAAACAGTGGGTGAAGGAAGAAATTATAAGAGAAATTGTAAACACCTCAAGGCAAATGATAATGAAACACAACATATCAAAACTTATGGGATGCAGCAAAGCAGTGCTCAAAGGGAAATCTGTCACCCTAAATTCCTGTTTTAAGAGAAGAGAAACAATTTAGAACAGGTTAAAAATAGAGAGAATGAGCAAAGTTGAAAGCTGGTCCTTTGAGAAAATCAATGAAAAAGATGGACCCTTAGCTGGGTTAACAAAGAGAGGGACGGAGAGAGAGAGAGAGAGAGAGAATCCAAATAACATAATCAGAAATGACAAAGGGGACATTACTGACCCCACAGATATAAAGGAGATACTGAGAGGTCACTATGTGTAACTATATGATAAATAAGACAAGTTAGATGAGATGAATGACTTTTAAGAACAGAATGATCAATCAATATTGACTTGAGAAGAAATAGACAACCTCAGCAAACAAATTACTGAGATTGTACTGAGATTGAGTCAGTCATCAGAAAGCTCCAAAAAAAAAGCTCAGGACCAAATGGTTCAAGAAGGAATTGGTTTCAATCCTGCTCAAACTCTTAAACACTTGAGGAGGAGAGAAAACTACCTAACTCATTCTAGGAGGCCAACATCACCTTAACACCAAAGTCTGAGAAAGATACTACAAAAAAAGAAAATTATAGACCAAACTCTTTAATGAATATAGAAGAAAATGTCCTCAACAAAATATTCACAAATTGAATCCAGCAGCACGTTTAAATAATTATACACCATTACCAGGTAGGATTTATTCCAGATATGTAAGGCCAGTTCAAAACAAGAAAATCACTTAATGTAATATACCACATCAATAAATGAAAGCAGAAGGACCACATGACCATCTCAATCAATGAAGAAAATGTATTTGACAAAATTCAACATCCTTTCTTGATGAAAACAGTTCAAAGGATAGTAATAGAAGGGAACTTTCTCAATATGATAAAGGCAACATAAGAAACTTCCACAGATAAATTCATACTCAGTGAGAAAAGACTGAAAGCTTTCCCTCTAAGACCAGGAACAAGACAGGAATGCCCACTGACACCACTGTTATTGAACATAGTGCTGGAAGTTCTAGCTAGAGCAATTAGGCAAGAGAAAAAAATAAAGTGCATCCAAATTGTAAGGGAAGAAGTAAAACTTTCACTATTTGCAGATGACATAACTCTATATGTATAAAATCTGGAAAAATCTACTGCAAAGCTATTAGAACTAATCAATGAATATCCTAAAGTGGCAGGCTACAAGATCAACATGCAAACATCTGTGGTGTAACTATGCACAGCTAATGTATGAGAGGTGGAAATCCAGAAAAAATTCCATTTACAACAGCAACCAAGAGATTGAGTAATTATACAGAGAAAACTACAAGAAACTGCTAAAAGAAATCAAAGAGGAACTAAAAAAAAAAATGGAAGAACATACCATGTTCCTGGATTGGAAGAGTAAATATAGTTAAGATGCAAATTCTGCCTAAACTGATTTATAGATTAAATGTAATACCAACTAAAATAGCAAAAACTTTTATTGCAGAAATAGAAAAACCAATAACCAAATTTATTTGGAAAGTCCAGGTGCCCCAAATACTCAAAAATATCTTCAGAAAGAAAAGCAAGGTAGGAGGTCTCACACTACCTGACTTTGAAACATATTACAAAGCTACAGTGGTCAAAACAGCATATTATTAGCATAAAGATATATATATTGACCAATGGAATCAAATTGAGTGTTCAGAAATACACCTGCTCATAACAGACAATTGATCTTTGATAAGGCAGTCAAGCCAAAACAGCTGGGACAGAGCAGCCTCTTCAATAAATGGTGTTTGGAGAACTGGATCTCCATTTGCCAAAGAATGGAAGAGGACTAAGTAGTGACTACTCAGCAGCCACCATGGAGGTGAGAAGGCAGTGTCATGACATATTTAAAATTCTGAGTGAGAAAAATTTCCAACCAAGAATACTTTATCCAGCAAAGCTCTCCTTCAAATTTGAGAGAGAGCTTAAATTTTTCACAGACAAACAAATGCTGAGAGAAATTGCTAACAAGAGACCTGCCCTACTGGAGATACTAAAGGGAGCCCTACAGACAGAGAAACAAAGAAAGGACAGAGAGACTTGGAGAAAGGTTCAGTACTAAAGAGATTCAGTATGGGAACAATAAAGGATATTAATAGAGAGGGGGGAAAATATATATGACAAACATAAACCAAAGGATAAGATGGCTGATTCAAGAAATGCCTTCACGGTTATAACGTTGAATGTAAGTGGATTAAACTCCCCAATTAAAAGATATATATTCACAGAATGGATCAAAAAAAAATGAACCATCAATATGTTGCATAAAAGAGACTCATTTTAGACAAAGGGACACAAAGAAATTGAAAGTGAAAGGGTGGAAAAAAATATCTTCATGCAAGCTACAGCCAAAAGAAAGCAGGTGTAGCAATATTAATCTCAGATAAAATAGACTTTAAATGCAGGGATGTTTTGAGAGACAAAGAAGGCCACTACATACTAATAAAAGGGGCAATACAACAAGAAGAAATAACAATCATAAATGTCTATGCACCCAATCAAGGTGCCACAAAATACATGAGAGAAACACTGGCAAAACTAAAGGAAGCAATTGATGTTTCCACAATAATTGTGGGAGACTTCAACACATCACTCTCTCCTATAGATAGATCAACCAGACAGAAGACCAATAAGGAAACTGAAAATCTAAACATTCTGATAAATGAATTAGATTTAACAGACATATACAGAACATTACATCCCAAATCACCAGGATACACATACTTTTCTAGTGCTCACGGAACTTTCTCCAGAATAGATCATATGCTGGGACATAAAACAAGCCTCAGTAAATTTAAAAAGATCGAAATTATTCAAAGCACATTCTCTGACCACAATGGAATACAATTAGAACTCAATAACCATCAGAGACAGAAAATTCACAAATACCTGGAGGTTAAACAACACACTCCTAAGAAATCAGTGGGTTAAAGAAGAAATAGCAAGAGAAATTGCTAAATATATAGAGATGAATGAAAATGAGAACACAACATACCAAAACCTATGGGATGCAGCTAAAACAGTGCTGAGGGGGAAATTTATAGCACTAAATGTATATATTAAAAAGGAAGAAAGAGCCAAAATCAAAGAACTAATGGATCAACTGAAGAAGCTAGAAAATGAACAGTAAACCAATCCTAAACCAAGTACAAGAAAAGAAATAGCAAGGATTAAAGCAGAAATAAAGGACATAGAGAACAAAAAAACAATAGAGAGGATAAATATCACCAAATGTTGGTTCTTTGAGAAGATCAACAAGATTGACAAGCCCCTAGCTAGACTGACAAAAATCAAAAAGAGAGAAGACCCATATAAACAAAATAATGAATGAAAAAGATGACATAACTGCAGATACTGAAGAAATTAAAAAAAATTATAAGAGGATACTATGAACAACTGTATAGCAACAAACTGGATAATGTAGAGGAAATGGGCAATTTCCTGGAAACATATGAACAACCTAGACTGACCAGAGAAGAAATAGAAGACCTCAACCAACCAATCACAAGCAAAGAGATCCAATCAGTCATCAAAAATATCCCCACAAATAAATGCCCAGGGCCAGATGGCTTCACAGGTGAAGTCTACCAAACTTTCCAGAAAGAACTGACACCAATCTTACTCAAACTCTTTCAAAACCTTGAAGAAAATGGAACACTACCTAACTCATTTTATGAAGTTAACATCAATCTAATACCAAAACCAGGCAAAGATGCTTCAAAAAAGGAAAACTACCGGCCAATCTCCCTAATGAATATAGATGCAAAAATCCTCAACAAAATACTTGCAAATTGAATCCAAAGACACATTAAAACAATCATCCACCATGACCAAGTGGGGTTCATTCCAGGCATGCAAGGATGGTTCAACATAAGAAAATCAATCAATGTATTACAACACATTAAAAATTCAAAAGGGAAAAATCAAATGATCATCTCAATAGATGCTGAAAAAGCATTCGACAAAATCCAACATCCCGTTTTGATAAAAACACTTCAAAAGGCAGGAATTGAAGGAAACTTCCTCAATATGATAAAGAGTATATATGAAAAACCCACAGCCAGCATAGTACTCAATGGTGAGAGACTGAAAGCCTTCCCTCTAAGAACAGGAACAAGACAAGGATGTCCGCTGTCACCACTGTTATTCAACATTGTGCTGGAAGTGCTAGCCAGGGCAATCTGGCAAGACAAAGAAATAAAAGGCATCCAAATTGTCAAAGAAGAAGTAAAACTGTCACTGTTTGCAGATGATATGATCTTATATCTGGAAAACCCTGAGAAATCGACAATACAGCTACTAGAGCTAATAAACAAATTTAGCAAAGTAACAGGATACAAGATTAATGTGCATAAGTCAGTAATGTTTCTATATGATAGAAATGAACAAACTGAAGAGACACTCAAGAAAAAGATACCATTTTCAATAGCAACTAAAAAAATCAAGTACCTAGGAATAAACTTAACCAAAGATGTAAAAGACCTATACAAAGAAAACTACATAACTCTACTAAAAGAAATAGAAGGGGACCTTAAAAGATGGAAAAATATTCCATGTTCATGGATAGGAAGGCTAAATGTCATTAAGATGTCAATTCTACCCAAACTCATCTACAGATTCAATGCAATCCCAATCAAAATTCCAACAACCTACTTTGCAGACTTGGAAAAGCTAGTTATCAAATTTATTTGGAAAGGGAAGATGCCTCGAATTGCTAAAGACACTCTAAAAAAGAAAAACGAAGTGGGAGGACTTACACTCCCTGACTTTGAAGCTTATTATAAAGCCACAGTTGTCAAAACAGCATGGTACTGGCACAAAGATAGACATATAGATCAATGGAATTGAATTGAGAATTCAGATATAGACCCTCAGATCTATGGCCGACTGATGTTTGATAAGGCCCCCAAAGTCACTGAACTGAGTCATAATGGTCTATTCAACAAATGGGGCTGGGAAAGTTGGATATCCATATCCAAAAGAATGAAACAGGACCCCTACCTCACACCCTATGCAAAAATTAACTCAAAATGGACGAAAGATCTCAATATAAAAGAAAGTACCATAAAACTCCTAGAAGATAATGTAGGAAAACATCTTCAAGACCTTGTGTTAGGTGGCCACTTCCTAGACTTTACACCGAAAGCACAAGCCACAAAAGAGAAAATAGATAAATGGGAACTCCTCAAGCTTTGAACTTTCTGCACCTCAAAGGAATTTCTCAAAAAGGTAAAGAGGCAGCCAACTCAATGGGAAAAAATTTTTGGAAACCATGTATCTGACAAAAGACTGATATCTTGCATATATAGAAATCCTACAACTCAATGACAATAGTACAGACAGCCCAATTATAAAATGGGCGAAAGATATGAAAAGACAGTTCTCTGAAGAGGAAATACAAATGGCCAAGAAACACATGAAAAGATGTTCAGCTTCACTAGCTATTAGAGAGATGAAAATTAAGACCACAATGCGATACCATCTAACACCGATTAGAATGGCTGCCATTAAACAAACAGAAAACTACAAATGCTGGAGGGGATGTGGAGAAATTGGAACTCTTATTCATTGTTGGTGGGACTGTATAATGGTTCAGCCACTCTGGAAGTCAGTCTGGCAGTTCCTTCGAAAACTAGAAATAAAGTTACCATTCCATCCAGTGATTGCACTTCTCGGTATATACCCGGAAGATCAGAAAGCAGTGACACGAACAGATATCTGCATGCCAATGTTCATAGCAGCATTATTCACAATTGCCAAGAGGTGGAAACAACCCAAATGTCCTTCAACAGATGAGTGGATAAATAAAATGTGGTATATACACACGATGGAATACTACGCGGCAGTAAGAAGGAACGATCTGGTGAAACATATGACAACATGGATGAACCTTGAAGACATAATGCTGAGCGAAATAAGCCAGGCACAGAAAGAAAAATATTATATGCTACCACTAATGTGAACTTTGAAAAATGTAAAACGAATGGTTTATAATGTAGAATGTAGGGGATCTAGCAATAGAGAGCAATTAAGGAAGGGGGAACAGTAATCCAAGAAGAACAGATATGCTATTTAACGTTCTGGGGATGCCCAGGAAAGATTATGGTCTGTTAATTTCTGATGGATATAGTAGGAACAAGTTCACAGAAATGTTGCTATATTATGTAACTTTCTTGGGGTAAAGTAGGAACAGGTTGGAAGTAAAGCAGTTATCTTAGGTTAGTTGTCTTTTTCTTACTCCCTTGTTATGGTCTCTTTGAAATGTTCTTTTATTGTATGTTTTTCTTTTTTGTTTTTTTTTTTGTTTTTTGTTTTTTGTTTTTATTTTTTTTTTCCATACAGTTGATTTAAAAAGGAAGAAAAGGTCAAAAAAAAAAGAGGAAAGGAAAAAAAGGAAAAAAAATGTATGTAGTGCCCCCTTGAGGAGCCTGTGGAGAATGCAGGTTTGTTGGCCTACCCCACCTCAATGGTTGCTAACATGACCACAGACATAGGGAACTGGTGGTTTGATGGGTTGAGCTCTCTACTGTAGGTTTTACCCTTGGGAAGACGGTTGCTGCAAAGGACAGGCTAGGCCTCCCTATAATTGTGCCTAAGAGCCTCCTCCCGAATGCCTCTTTGTTGCTCAGATGTGGCCCTCTCTCTCTAGCTAAGCCAACTTGAAAGGTGAAATCACTCCCCTGCCCCCCTACGTGGGATCAGACACCCAGGGGAGTGAATCTCCCTGGCAACGTGGAATATGACTCCCAGGGAGGAATGTAGACCTGGTATCGTGGGACGGAGAACATCTTCTTGACCAAAAGGGGATGTGAAAGGAAATGACATAAGCTTCAGTGGCAGAGAGATTCCAAAAGGAGCCGAGAGGTCACTCTGGTGGGCACTCTTACGCACAATTTAGACAACCCTTTTCAGGTTCTAAAGAATTGGGGTAGCTGGTGGTAGATACCTGAAACTATCAAACTACAACCCAGAACCCATGAATCTCAAAGACAATTGTATAAAAATGTAGCTTATGAGGGGTGACAATAGGATTGGAAAAACCATAAGGACCACACTCCCCTTTGTCTAGTTTATGGATGGATAAGTAGAAAAATAGGGGGAGGAAACAAACAAACAAACAGACAAAGGTACCCAGTGTTCTTTTTTACTTCAATTGCTCTTTTTTACTTTAATTATTATTCTTGTTATTTTTGTGTGTGTGCTAATGAAAGTGTCAGGGATTGATTTAGGTGATGAATGTACAACTACGTAATGGTACTGTGAACAATCGAATGTACGATTTGTTTTGTATGACTGCATGGTATGTGAATATATCTCAATAAAGTGAAGATTAAAAAAAAAAAAAGAACTTCACTTCATGAGCTAACCACACTCTCTACATAATATCTTTTACCTTCTGCTATAAATTTTTGATATAATGAGTATCTCATATTTAGGCTCTACAATTTCCTTTCCTGTTTACATATTTGTACACAGAACATTTTTGAATATAATTGTCCCCTATCCCTTTTAATTTCAGAGACAGTCCATTTTAGATAATAATAGCAGAATTCACTTGGAGAACACTGTGATTCATATTGAGATTTAACTTGTTCTTTTGTATATTATTTGGGTTAGGAAATTGTCTCCAAAATTGACATGCATAAGGATGAATATTCTTAGTTTTATTAAAGTTAACACATTCAGGTAATATACTTCTTATATTCTTTTGAAAATATCCACAATCTCCTTCCTCTAAGGAAGAGGTAGTGTATGTGTTATTTAGGAAGTAAATTAACTCTGGGTGATTACAATGTTGGGTAATAGTGAGAGACTTGAATAACTTGTGTGAAGGTTTTCCACTAGGACTATTCTTTTTTTTCTCTCTGAAGGCAGGAAAATATCCTTCAATGGGTCAGTTATATTATTTTTAATAATTGGAAATAGTATCTTATTTAGAAATTGTTCATAGTTCTAGCAACCTACCATTAACTATCATATACATTGGTGGAAAAAAAGACAGTCTTTTAATAAATAGCATTGCCTCCAGGCTTATTATATGCACCAATATGTGCATAATTTTGATCACCAATAGTTTAATTTCTTGGTCTTATTTGTGGTTGAATGTAATACTTCCAGGCATTAAGTTTGGTAGTATCAGAGATGCCACTAGATGGAGGTATAAGGCAATGATCCTGAATAATATTATTTGATGGCCAATTCTACTAAATAGCAATGCCCAAATTTCTGAAAACACCTCTTTTGCTGATATTTTTCCTGAGTGTATGGCTGATCTATAGGTAAAGTGAAAGGCAAGACATTTTCTTGTAATTGGACTCTTTGTCATTTAACTGAGTCACAATTTTTTGTCCCTGAGTTGTATATATATGATTATTTTGTGCCAAACTAGAGGTGTCTGTAAGAGGATTTGTGAGACACTCACATGTTAGTTTCTTGTGTATAGTAGGCTTAGGGAATGGTTTCCAAAACATGCCTTGTTGAAGACCACATATTTCTAAATGAACATTCCTAGGTTCAGGATAGATGGTTCATTGTTCTCAATGATATTTTGGGAGAGTGAAAGGAATGTCAGTCATGGTTATGACACTAGATAAATTCCAAGATATTACTGGACCAGGATGATGCATAGCTTTTTTCCATTGCAATCTAAAATCCACTGATAGAATAAACCCTAGGAAAAGTCCTATAATTATTAGTCCAAAAAAGAACAAGCAAAGTTTTCATGTAGATGTGGCACTGCATGAATGTGGCACTACAAAAATATTTGAACCTCACCTGTGGAGTGGGTTTTGAGATTTCTTCATTTTCCCATCCTGGATCCTTGAGATCAATATTGGGATATTTTTTGTAAAAAGTCCATGTGTCTGTCCCATTCTAAATCATTCAATCCTGAAGATTGTGGACTGGTATATAATTTCCAATTATGAGCAGTGGCTTCATATTATCCATACTAACCTTTTGTCCTTAGCCAAGAGGATCCAGTATCTCAACAGAACGGTCATCACATACTGTAAGAATTTCAGTAGCTTTTTCCAACATGGAAATAGGGAAGTATACTTCTGTACTCTTTCCTGGATGAATTGGCTAATGAAAGGTTTCCAACCAGGAATGCAGGAGGATGATGCAGCAGACGTAAGCTCCTTTCTGGGTTCTTGTAACAAAGATAATCGTTCTTCTTTAGATAAAATAGCATCATCTACATTTGCAAAATGTAAGTTAGAATTAGCACCAAACATTAACTTATGAGGTGTTTGATGCATCTGTGAGGGTGGTATATTACTGATGGAAAGTTAAATAAAAGGCATAAGTGGATATTACTTTTGAGGCCATTCATATAACAGTTTAGTTAAGACACATTTTATTTTACCATTTTCCTTTTTACCTTTCCATGACTTTGGGGGTGGTAAGGGTTATTAAATGTTAACTGTATACTTCTGTCCTTGGCCCATTGTCACAAGGTGGCAGAAGTGAATGCTGATCCTTGATCAGAATGAAGCCCCTTAGGAATTGCAGAACCTGATAAAAAGTTGAGAGCATTAATAGTTGCATTAGCACTTTGGGTCTTGGTTATACAATAACCAACACTATTCTGTTCCAGTATCAACAACAAGAATATGTTCATGACAGTGAGATGGTGGTAAAGGACCAATATAATTCCAACAAAAACTTTTCAAAAGGTTTATGAGGATGAATAATTGTTTTTGGAGGAGTAGGAGTTTGGGTGGAAGCATTAGTTACTTGGCACATCTCACAATTGGCTAAAACAGATTTGACTGTTTTAATCACATTAGGCTACTGGTATCTATTTTTTACTTTAATTAAGATGGCTTCCTATCCTCCATGAATTGTTCCAAATGCATTGTGGGCATGCTGGGCCAATTATCCTCCTTCCATATCTGGAGGAATAATCCTTTTCCTTTCATTTGTTTAATAATAACATTAAGATTTCCCAAAAATATATATATTTTACAGGGTACCACTTAAGATTAGGACTCTTTGAGTCCAAGATTTGTTCCAGCTACTTGTCCAGGCTTGGTAAGTTTTTATTCTTGATATGAATAACTGTACCTTGTTTTTTGGTGCCCTGACTCATGTACCACCTAGATAATGGGCTTATTTTGCTAACAACTAGCAATAAATTCCCATTTATGTTGCAGATGTTTTTCTTATTTTTAATAAATCCATTGGATATCCAAATATCCAATTCTTCATTAACACTTTTAGCTATAGACATGCTGTCTGTAACTATTAAAATTGGCTCTTTCTTCATCATAGCTTTTTGATGGCAATTTCTAGGGCCCTGTGATTGTTAGGTTCATGTGTCAACTTCACCAGGTGATGGTACCCAGGTGTCTGGCCAAGCAAGCACAGGCCTGACCTTTACTGCAAGAACATTTGTGGCTGGTTAATAAACCAGAAGGCTGGTTCATTAAATCATCAGTCAATTGGCTGCAGCTGTGACTGATTACATCAATGAAGGGCATGTCTTTCACAGTGAGAGAATGCAATCAGCTAGATTTAATCCAATCAATTGAAGACTTTTAAGTGAGACAGATAGAGGACTTTCAGTTCTTCTTCAGATAGCCAGTGAAGAATTTTCTGAGGAAATCATCAAAGTTGCCAGTTCATCCCCTGAGGAGTTCATTGAACACTTTCATTGAAGATACCAGTTCACTGCTTGAGGAATTTATCAAACATCTTCATTGGAGTTGCCAGTTTGCTGCCTGCTCTACAGAATTTGGACTCATGCATACCCACGGTTGCATGAGACACTTTTATAAAATCTTATATTTATAGATATCTTTTGTTGATTCTGTTTCCCTAGAGAACCATAATTAAGGCACTTATTTCAGCATATTGCACAGCATGATCCCCTAAGGGAAATCTCTGTTGTTTAATAGTAAAGAAATTAGGGTTAAATTTATATTTCACTATTCCTATACCAGCAGAATGTATTTTCTGGGGATTAGGATTTTTAATAGCTGACCTGTCAGTATAATATATTGCTGTATATGAAGTTAAATCATATTCTGAGAGAACTTACATTTTATCATTTCTCAAAGGCTGTGGTAAATTTTGAATGTCTGGAAGGGTAGGATCATGGTAAATATTAATTGGAGGTTTTCAGAATATGTCATCTGAGTAATTCATTGGGAATGCAAAGCTTTTCTTTCTGGCAGGAGTGTTTCTTGAATACATGTTGGTGAGGCTAAAGGTGAAAAATATATACTTGTGCACATTTGCCAAGTCTAGACCCCTAAATATTGCCTTGTGCACTGTTCCGAGAATCATCTTAGTGAGCTTCAATTTTATTTCAGCAGGGGTAAATATAATATTAACATATTGAATGGTGTTCTAGTTTGCTAATGCTGCCAGAATGCAAATCACCAGTAATGGATTGGCTTTTATAAAAGGTGGTTTATTTGGTTATACAGTTACAGTCTTAAGGTCATAAAGTGTCCAGGGTAACACATAAACTGTTGGGTACCTTCACTGGAAGATGGCCAATGACATCTGGAAAACATGTTAGCTGGGAAGACATGTGGCTGGTGTCTGCTTTGGAGTTCTGGTTTCAGAATGGCTTTCTCCCAGGACTTTCCTCCCCAGGTTTCAGCTCCTCATAAATGTCACTCTTAGTAGCTTTTGGGGCATTTGTCTTCTCTTAGCTTCCCTGGAGCAAAAGTTTGCTTTCAACAGCCATCTTCAAACTGTGTCTCATCTGCAGCTCCTCTCTGAGCTCCTGTGAATTCCTCAAAATGCCCCTCTTGGCTGTAGTAAGCTCACTCCTTCTGTCTGTGGTTATATAGTGCTCTAGTAAACTAATCAAGGCACATGCTGAATGGACAGGGTCACACCTCCATGGAAATTATCCAATGAAAGATCTCACCCACCCACAGTTGAGTGACATCTCCATGGAAACATCCAATCAAAAGGCTCCAACCCAACCAACACCAATAAGTTTCCTGCCCACACAAGACTGCATCAAAGATAATGGTGTTTTGGGGGACATAATACATCCAAATCAGCAGAAATGGGTTTTTACCTTCTTTATTAAATATTTGAATAAATCCTATATAGTTGGTGAACTATGAAGTTTATTAAAGGTTTTCGAATATTCCTGTTTTTTTTAAATGAGGCATCATTCAATATTTATATTATTTTTGTAATGCCATACCTTCTTTTTTCATCTATTGAATGTGTTGCCCCTTTGCTTTGCTAATAACCATTTGCAAAGGTATAGTTAAGTCAGCAAAATCTGTAATAAAATTGCAAGCAAAAGTTAAAAACCTCAATATCTTTGTAACCTGTGTTTCAGCATTTTAGGAGGTGAGATAGAAGAGTTTTTAAACTCTGCAGCTAAACCACAACCTTTTTTTAGTAATATTGAAACCAAACAATGTAACTTCTTCTTTTGTTATGTTTGACTTTTTTAAGGAAACAATATGCCCACTCTTTGACAAGATTTTAAACACTTATTTTAGTGTAAATAAATGTTTCTCTGTTACATTGTAAAAACATGTATTATCCACATAAAACTCTATATCTGGTATTTCTTTTAATCTACCCACTACATTGACAGTAAGTAATGTTGGACTTTTAATGAAACTCTGAGATAACATTGCCCACACTAATTTGTTTTTCTTTCCATGTTTATGCTGTTAATCAGTGACTTTCTTTTGTAATGGGATGTGCCCAGAATCCACTTGATAAATCCAATGTAGTTTTATATCATTTTCTTTGCATCTGTGTTAATATCCCTATTGAATGTTGGTTTTGAACTGCTATTAAAGGAATAACTGCTCCAAAATTTAAAACCATCCAAGATCTATTAAATTTGGGAACTGGATAGATGTGGGAATTCATAAAGCTATTTTGATGAGTAATATTCCTTGGTTTATTAATCATCTATCACAGTTTGGATGGCAAGTTTTGCCTTGCAATTTACTGGTACTCCTTCTGTGGCTTTGGTGCAACAGTTTCTGCTGCAATGTGATGAGGAGGAATTTTTCTATAACCAACCTGGTTTTCTGACTTTTGCTATAAGGAATCATATTTATGTAAAAGTAACCTTAGTTTATCCTTGCCTTGTTCAAAGAGGTTAGAACTCTTAATAATACAATTTTTGTATTCCTTAAGTGGTAATTTAATAGTAAGTTCTACTTCAAAATTTGTTAGTTTAATCCAAGGCACAACCTTAGCAGCTATTAAAGCATAATTTAATTCTATAGGGATGACACCCTACAACTTTATGTCCATCCACTTTAAAGGTTAAATAGTACATAGGCATTTTTGTTTATCATGAATAGTTTGTATTTCCTCATAGCTTACCCTATCATTATCATTTAAATATTCTTTTGGAAAATGAGAAACCTCTGCCATGGGTCATAATGTCCTGTAATTATTTTGCCCCTGTGTTGGAACTGAAGTCCCATTGTGAGATGAAGTAGAAGAGGGAAGTGAATGTATTTGTTGCTCTAAGTACACAGTCCTATTATTTTCTCCTGACATTTGGGGCTAGAGATTACTCTGAGCACCTTTGTCTTTTGACTGGTCTCATTGTGGTTATTGTTATTCTTGATGTTCTCATTGTTTATAGGGATTTGGAGAATTTACCTCTAGTCTATCAAACCATCAAGGAAGATTCACATTGGGTCTCAGATTATGGCATCTGAGAGGATCTTTTCCACAATTCTGAGGTTCTTGGAGTTTTGGGCCTTGCAAACCTTCTCAGTCCTGTTGTCCTCTATTACCCCCAAAGTTTCTTCCATTTCTAGGAAGAGGGAGTGCTTGTGGATAATGTGGAGGATGTTGGGATGGATGAGAGGATTTGAAGCCTCCTTTATTCCCATTGCCTCTTTGTTGTTGTCTTTCTCTGTTGCCTCCCTGTTGAGTATAGCATTGTTGAGACCATGGTGCATGGGGCACAGGTTGCCCAAGGATGATAAGTCCAAGGGTTTGATATACTTCAGTGACAATTTTAGTAAAAGCACTTGCTTTAGCATTATCATCTGGAAGTATAGATAATTGGGCTTAAACAGTAACTACTGCTGCTTGCCCTGGAGGAAAATATCAAACAATGTCACTAACTAGTGTGTAGTCAACATTAGAGAACATCATCCCAGTAGTAAAAGCCACTATAACACCATCAGAATTAGCAATATCCTTCAACACAGTGAGCAAATGATGTAATGCCAAAGTTTCAAGAGCTCTTTGATAAATAGCAGCTATGATGTTATTCCAGCCCTGTGCTTCTTGATTTGTGCCATGCAATGTGGCATGTGAAGCTAACACAACCTGTCTTCACATGGGTCCACTACTGACAGGCTTTATGCCTTCTATAGCTTATACATTTCATTTTGTCCAAGCAAAAATGTTATGACCTGTGGGTCATTAGGTGTTGCTCCTACAACCACTCCAAGATGATTTGTAGGCAAGGTTAATGCCCTGGGTTGAGGTTGTATAATAACCTGTGGCTAAAGAGGAGGATTTTGTGGCTGAGGTGCCCCCATAGCTTGCTGCTGTTGAAATATATATATATTATTTCTCTCAGAAGTGCTACTTCTTCTTGTATCTACTGGTTATTTAATAGTGCTAATTCAGCAATTGTTATGGGTAGGAAATGATGGCTTAAATCATCCCCTGGCAGCCAATGACCAGTATAAAATGATCCAGGTCTATATTTTCCAGTTAAAAACTGTAAACCCCCTAGTTTAGTCATTAATTGTGCATAAGAAACATTCAGTATGAAATCTATAGTTAAATAAACAGGTCCAGGTGCAGGTGAATAGGTTGGTTGTGGTAACAGCTGTCTGTTTCCATCCTTAAGATCAATTTGAATCCTAGTAAACCTTCTGCCTACTCCCCATGGCTCTGCATCAACTCTTAAAGTAAGAATATCCTGATGCTCTGGAGTCCTAGCTTCTGGTAACTCTATTAACATTTATAATCCTGCAACATCAAAATTTTCAGGTTGAGTCATTACTTTAGACAGTGCCTAAAGTCCCTAGGGAAAATTAACCAAGGTACAAAAATCAAAATTATTCTTCTCTTGAGCCTCATGTTGGGTACAAATTGTCACAGTTTCATTTTTTTAAACTTGTTTTTTAGACTTGTGATTTCCATTAGAAAAAGCCTGTGCCTTGTCAGGTCATGATTTGATCAGTTTGGGCTTTATTAAGTAACTTCCCATTCAAGAGTAGAAGGATAATCAGTGCTTTCCAAGGCATCCCAAATTAAACTGTGCTTCCTATGCAAATGCAGCTTCAAAACACTTTCCCTACCCCACCCCCACCCCACCTCATCAGGCTCACTCTTTCCATTCCCTCCTACAAAGAAACCATTTCTCAGAAGTGTGTTGTTTCTTGATCCACAAGTGTGCTCAGTTTGTGAAAAATCCATTGAGCTATATGTTTACAATGTACTCACTTTTCTGTATGTATATTAAACATCAATAAAAAGTATTTTAAGGAAAAGAGTATAGGGATAAACAATAGTTTAAAACTAAGGAGCATCTAAGACAAGAATTTAACACAATTTTACTAAAGGAGCACTTAAGGTAAAAGGAACAAGTTTACAATGTGAAAATTAATTAATGCATTACCAAGTCTGAGAGCTCCTGCTTCTCCAGATGCAGCTGGATATGAGATTAGAAAGTGCCCCCTGTTTGAGATATGAGTTATTTATAGCATTTTAATTTGCATTCAATAAATTATATTTTATTTTTACATTTGAACCATGAATGGTAAACAAAGCAGCATGAACCACGAATGGCTCACAAAGCATTTTAATAATCAAGTGATTCATGAAGTGTCATGATCCATGAGTGGTTCAAGATCAAAGGGGGGTATTCACAGTGTTGTTAGAGACTTAGCCTTAAATCTCTGCAAACTCTACTAATAATATTTCTACTAATTATGCTATGACTTCTGCAAGAGAATATAGCATACTTTTTACTTTATACTATTTAAAAATTAAAAAAGAAATTACTATTACTTATTTCTAACTTACTAATATAGTTTTCTTATTTATTTTATGATTAGTTTAGCTATTATATCATGTTGATAAACATACATTTGATTAGGAATGCATTCAACCTTGCTACATTACTTACTACTTATCTATAATTAAAGAAACAGCTGCAGCCCCATCTTGTTTTCTTTTTACACAGAGAACCAGATAATTACACGTTATCTATATCTAAAAAGGTTGAAAAGCACTTTGTGCTTTCTTAAAAATATTGAAAGCTTTTTTGACTGTTTAGTTTTACCTTTAGTATATATATTCTTTTTATTTTATTTTTATTCTTATTTTTATTTTTTGGAGTAATGAAGATGTTCAAAAATTGATTGTGGTGATGTAGGTACAACTATATGATGATACTGTGAACAACTGTTTTGCACTTTGGATGATTGTATGGTATGTGAATATATTACAATAAAAACGGTAAAACAAAAACAAAAACAAAAGCCAACAAGCTGACAAACATAATAACAAAGCTAAAGCACATGGAACGTGGAATAATTATATTCCATAAAGGGAATAATCCATAACATCAGGCACATCTGAGAAGAAGCACAAAAGGAGAGGAAATGAAATGCAAACAAGTCGGTTAAATGACACAAAAATAGAGTAAGAGGCCAAGTACGCATCACTCAACCCCCCCACCGCCGCAGTAACTGCCTGAGATGCAAATGGACAAAATACCGTAAGTAGAAGGCTGGACTTTGTCAGACTCATGAGTGAAAACAAAAACAGATATAGGCTGACCGAATGTCAGTCAGGACGCAAAAAGCTGTTTAAAAAAAAAAGATAAGAAAAGGTATACCACAGGAACACTAAGCCAAAGAACGCTGATGCAGCTCAATCAACATGGGACACCGGCGACTTTGAACAGAAAGCACCGCCAGGAGTAAGGAGGGCGGTTCATGAGCAGGGAGGAGGGACTCAGGGCGGGGCGGTGTTGGCCTGGGCTGAAAGGGCCTTACTGGAGGCCGCGCGGTCCCTACAGCCTGGTCCTGCCTCCTCCGGCCCAACCCCAGACCCCGCCCTCCCGCTCCCGCCCAGGCCTGTGGGAGCCCCGCCACCGAGGAAGCCCCTCCCCGCCCGCACCATCCAACCCGCCCAAGCCACAGACCGTGCCCCTCCCCTGCCTGGACCCCGCCCGCCCCGAGGGCCCCGAGGGCCCGGAGAAAGTCGGCCTCACGGGCTCCGACAGAAGCTGCCTCCAGGTGGCGCCTGGCAGCGGGACAGGCGGCGGGAAGTCTCCCTCTCCTTTCCGCGTTCCCCTGGCAACGCTGTCCGCTGCGTGGGGCGGGGCTGGGAGGAGGCCGGGGAGACAGACTCCTCCTCGGGTTGCCTGGCCAGGGGGTGGGGGTAGTGCATGGGAGAGGGGCTCGGAAAACTTTCGCGGGATCCGTGCGGACTTGGGGAGATTCTGGCCGTGGCCTGGCCAGGGCCGCAGTGCACGGACCTTCCAGGCAGTCGGAGGCCGGCAGGTCCCGGCTGTGGAGGGAGGGAGGAGGCGAGAGGGCGGGACCTCGGGGCTTGGAAAACAAGCCGAGGCTTGGGCCGGCCGGGACGCGCGTGTGTTTGTTTTTCTGGAAAGGAAACTTGTCTTTTGGAAAGAGCTTCACCCTGACTGGCAAATTTTCGCCGAGACTCGGGGGGTTGGGGCCGCGGATGCGGGTGTTTTCGTTGTGTTTCCTCTCTGGAAATGAAGCCCATCGGTTATTCTGGAACCACTTCCAAGTGAAGGGCAAGTTGCAAAAGTGAAACCAACGTAGTCCCTTGGGGAGCTCCCAAAGACTCCAGAACAGAGGAAGAGGCGTGGATAGAGGGGAGCTTGCTTAGGGAGGGAACCCTGGGTCATGTTCTTCGGATGATGGTACCCGCGCCTTGGACGGACGGAGACTTGACTCGGTATCTCAGCACAAACAACGCCAAAGAGGACGATCATAAATACCGGCTTTATTCGGTTTCTCAGAAGCTCGTCAATGACGATGACAAGAAATAACCATAGTGGTTACCAATAACATTCCTGATCAATGACCACAAGATCAGTGGACAACAATAAAAGAAGATTCATTCATTCATTATATTACTAATAAGCCCAAGAGGGACAGGAGAATGCAATGCAGACAGGACACCCAGGGGAGGGACGTGGGGTGGGGTGAGAGTGAAAGCCCTGCCCTGCCCACCTAGAATAGAAGGTCCCCTACTGCATCAGGGCCCTCCCCTCACTTCACTCCCTCCCCGTTCACACACACATGAGGGGAGAGAGAGGGAGACAGTTCCTTTACATTCATGGTTTGGGCGGCACCACCCTCCATCTGTTGCCACTCAAAAGTGAGTCCTTGCCGGATGCACACTAGAGTCAAATAAGTGACACCGGGTGTATTAGGGTTCTCTAGGGAAACATAATCAACAAGAGATATATAAGATTTTTATAAGTGTCTCACACAACTGTGGGTATGCGTAGTCCAAATTCCATAGGGCAGGCAGCAGACTGGCAACTCCAACAGAGATGTTCGATGAACTCCAGGAAATGGTTTGCTGGTCAGCTGAAGTGAATGTCCTCTGTCTAGCTTAAAAGTCCTCAACCGGTTAGGTTAAATCCAGCTAATTGTATTCTCTCATTGTGGAATACATGCCCTTCATTGATGTAATCATTTACAGCTGCAGCCAATTGACTGATGATTTAATGAACCAGCCTTCTGTTTTATTAACCAGCCACAAATGTCCTTGCAGTAATGGTTAGGCCAGTGCTTGCTTGACCAGACACCTGGGTACCATCACCTGGCCAAGTTGACGCATGAACCTAATGATCACACCGGGATTTTGAGATGAGACAAAGTTTATTTAGCAGTGGCTATCTTGAGGAAGACAGGAGGAGAGGTCCTCAAATCTGTCTCCCATATTGGAAAAAAAAGTTTTATAGTTTTCAAACAAAGGCAGGTCTAGATGTTGAAGTTAGAGATAGTCTAATTTCTGATTATGTGTAGATCAATCACATGCTTAGTTCATTTGAAGTTTAAGGTTTAAGTAATTGAAAATTTCAGCCACAAGCCAACTCTGATTAGTACTGGCTTCTGGAGTGCCTGACTCATGTTATTTCTTTAGCAAACATTGAGAGATTAAGCTCAGGAATATCAGACTTCAGAGCTCCAAAGCAAGATAAAGGAATACATGCCAGGCCACACACACACTCCCATGGTGAGCAGGAGCCCAGGCACATAGGGCATGGACTGCATGTGCAACTGCATCTCCCCCACCCCCATCCTCCACATTGTCCCTGGGAAAGTGGCTTGGGACTCTAGGGCCCTGCCAGCCACTCTCTGACCCCTCACAGATCATTGTGACCCCTAGAGTGAGATGGGAGGATCTCAGACCTGTGAGGCTTAGCTAGCAGAAGCACCAGGTGTGAGACTCACCACAGCCCTGATGTCAGAGCTTGGGTCACCCATGAGGACAAGTGGGTGTATGAGGAGAAAGAGTAAACTGTAAGAGCTCCTCCCAAGGAACAGGGGTCACCCCTGGGGCCTCCCACTTATTCTCCACCTCTCATCTCTTCACCATGCCACACTAGAGTTAAGCTCAATAGGGCCATTTTGCCTCACCTGATTCTGCCAAGTTGCCTCCCTTGGCTGTGGTTTCACTGGAGAGTAGGAAATGACAGTGGGAATCTCTTTCACCCATTCATGCCAGTCACTAATTAGATGAGGAGGCATTTGGTTATCTTTACCTTTTACCCAGGCATCATTGAACTTCTTCACTTAGACATTCAGAGCACTGGGCAGAAATCACATCTCATCAACACCCAACATGGACCTTCATGATGCTTTGTTTTAATTAAACAGTGGATTCCCCTGGCCTGAACCAGTTCAAAGTCAGTGAAGCTCTGTGGGGATCCTGAGCCCAGGGGCAGATTCAGTGCAAGGGAGAAGAGGGGAAGGGTTGGTTAGACCCCTTGGCAGGAATTCCCAATGAAGTGAACTCTGCCCAGTTCCCCCACCAAGCCAGCCAGTGTTCAGGGTGGAGGGTCCCCAACAGGGAGCCAGCAGGCCCCATGGGGGCATGGACACTGGGGGACTGGCAGCAGCAATGACTCTGGACCTGAGCCAGGCCCTTTTGGTGGATTGCCCCAGCTGTGGTGGGCAACACTAGGAAAAATGTATTTGGAAAGCAATGTTATGTATTTATGGCAGGGAAGTATTCTGTTCAGTTGATACATTAAAAATGTTAGAGAAGAGAAAAACAGGGAAACTTTATGAATCAAAACTCAGATTTTAATATAAATAATTAGGAAAGATATCACCTGTCAAATATTATATTGATACAGAAGTACACTTTGAGATTTAGGATTCATTGGCCTTCTGTATTCATGTATCCTGAAGTTTCAGAACAATTGACAGCCTTTTTATTCTATAATAATGACTATGACTAAAGGTGCACTATAGAGATTTTAAACACAAGGAATATCTTCATCAGATCTAAGTACTGCATAATTCATTAAAATGAGATTAACAAACACCCTTATAACCAATAAATAAATTTTATGTGTAAGATGGAGAAATGATTAAATGTCTGTAAAACATCCAGAATTAAATACACTACTTTTACCATCACTAAACTATAAAGTTTCTCTCTAACATTTACCTGGCCCTGTGCTTGTCTAGTTAGCAATCATCCCATAGGTGCTACAAGATATTGAGTGCTGTCTTAATGTTACTTCTCAACTTTGATGGTATAAATTATTCCTTCTCCCTCTAGTGCTCCAGTCTTGGCTGCCACAATGCTGCATGGTCTAATCATTTTTCTTACTACACAATTGGTTGTTATTGAGAGATGCTTTTGTCATTTATTGATACTCATTTCTCATGTTACAACTTTGGACCACAGATAGAGTGAACACAATTGAACTTTTTTACAGGTCTTCAGATTTTTTTTTAGGGTTGCAGAGTTACTAAGGACTTTCAAATGCAAATAACTGTAAAACTCAGATATTGTTTAGGAGATTTGAGACCCCTGCTTCCATCAACATGGTGTACCCTGCTTTACACAGCCACAGAAAAATACTGAAGATACATGATGTGCTATTAAATTATTTTCAGATGGACCTTCAGTGAACCCATGGAGTTACCGGGGTCTCATGTACATGGAGAGGCTGAATGTAGAGTTTTAACTCTGCAATCAGCTGTTGACATGACTTTGAGGAGCAGATATATCTGCTTCAGTCCTTTGAGTCTTGGGCTTCATGACACATATAAAGGTCAGGATGTAGAGAATTTGGCTCCTCAGTCCTTCAAACATAGGAGATATTTAAATTAGGAAATGCCAGTGATAAGTGGCAAGAAATGCTTTACCACTGCCCCTGAGGAAGGAAAGTAAACTCATCTCTGTTCAAAGCCCTAATTGCAAAAATTATCATAGGTAATTGAAGTCCCTTGTGTTGTCTTTGAAGCTTAATTTTCTCTTCTCCTTAATGGAAGAACTCTGAACCCAAGAAGTTAACATGAATGCAACTCCAGGCTGAAGGATATTTGGGGGGCACCTACTAGAGGCAAAAAGCTAAACCACTGCCATGGTCTTTTCCACAAATCTGACCTTCTAGTATTATCAAAAAATATAACCTCTACTCATGATAGACTCAAACCAAATAAATGAAAACACATTAGGGATCAATTTTCCATGAGCAAAGTCAATGAATCTTGAAATACAAGAATAAGTGCTCCTAAAAATGTGATAATATACTAAAAATCACTATAAAATCAATTAATTTAAATGTAATAAAGTGTTAAGATAAGAAATAAAACCTCATATATACTATATACATATGCTACACTCTAGTATATATGAATTATAATTGTAGCTCCAAAGCAATGGACAAATTCAATGTGAAAGGATGTTGTGCCAGTTTGGGTGTATTGTGGCTCCCAAAATGTCACTATCTTTGATGCAATCTTGTGGGGCAGATTCATTAATCTTTTTGATTAGGGTGTGACCTTTCATTGGATGTTTCCATGGAGATATGACCCACCCAACTGTCGTTGATCACTTTGGATAATTTCCATGGAGGTGTTACCCCACCCATTCAGGGTGGGTCTAAATTAAATCAGAGATGCCATATAAATGAGCTGACAAACAGAAAGAAATCAGTGCAGCTGTGAGTGACATTTTGAACAGCAGCTGAGAGTGACATTTTGAAGTGTAGTTGAGAGTGACATTTTGAAGAGGAGCTACAGCCAAGAGGGACACTTTGAAGAATGCACAGGAGCTGAGAGAGTAGCTGTAGATGAGAGACAGTTTGAAGATGGCAACTGAAAGCAGATTCTTGCTCTGGAGAAGCTAAGAGAGTAAAAACACCTGAAGAGCAACTAAGAGTGACATTTTTGAGGAACTGCAGCCTAGAGAGGAATGTACTGGGAGAAAGCCATTTTGAAACCAGAACTTCGGAGCAGATGCCAACCATTTGCCTTCCCAGCTAACAGAGATTTTCTGGACACAATTGACCAACCTCCAGTGAAGTTACCCTTTGTTGATGGACACTTTATGGCCTTAAGACTGTAACTTTGTTAGCAAATAAACCCCCGTTTTTATAAAAGCTAATCCATTTCTGGTGTTTTGCATTACAGCAGCATTAGCAAACTAGAACAGATGTCTAATAAAATATGGGTTATAGTTGTTAGAGTTTTGTGTTTTTCACTTTGCCTGAATAAAAGAGTAGTTTGTGAGATTTGGGATTGTTTCTGCTTTGAATTTCAAATGATAAGAGTGCCCAAAATCACCTTGTGAATGCAAGACATTTAATTTAATCAGCCAAGAATAATCTAATCCCCCTCCCCCATATATCCTAATTTTTCATTCTCTCTCTTTAAATCCATCATAATGATCACTTATGAGTAATATACAGCAGGACAAATCATTTTTTAAAGAGAACAAAAATGACTTGTTTAAAAAATGAACTGGTCTCATTTTTACTAATATATCTTCTGCTAACAAGATGTATATAGAAGTATAATAAGAAATATATTTTACATTTTTGATACTTTGATAAAATACAGGATCTTGACTGACTGATTGTGGAATAGTCGGAGCATTTTATATACTAAACCTCTAAAAGTGAATTTTCACAATCTTGAAGGAAAACATCTTTTAAAGAAGTGACCATAGTTTATTCAGTGTGATTTTAGGAAATATTTTTGAGTAGGTTTAATTAATTTCCTTGATCTAAATGCTAGGAGGTTTTATTTTGTGGGCAAAAAAAATATATTTGAATCTACCTTCATTCATAAATATTAATATCAATGCCAAATATTTTGTTAAAAAAGTTTCTCTCCTAATTCTGAATCTTACCATCAACAGCAATAATGTTTAAAATGTAATCTGGAATAATAACATGGCAATATTTGTCCATACTAATAAGAAAAAAACCTTCCAAAATAAAATTGTCTCCTTCATGGTAACCTCTCTGTCATCATTAAAACTCTCATTAATGCCACAATTAAATCTACTTGATTAAATAAAGAGGAGAGGCAGGATATGAAGTTATAAGTGGGGTCCTCACCAATAAAAGCCCTTTGTCAGTGGATGCCACTCCAGAACTGAGCTGATAGTGGAAGCAGCCATAAGAGAACCTAGTGGAGAAGAGGTGAGTCCAATCTTATGCCACTTCAACTTCTCAAATGTCTGTGAATGGCAGACAGCAAGGACCAGGCAATGGATAAATTGATTATTTCAGCAAGTGTCTCTCAGTGCCACACACAGTTTGTGCTTAGGGACGCTTTGGCCCCACTGCTCCAGGAACAGTAGACAAAACCCTAGCTTTTAAATACTGAGGCTGAAGAAGTGATAGTTTTCATTTTCCTTAATCAAATCCTAGCTTAGACAACTCTACCAGATGGTAAGTTAAGGTTCTCCCATTGACTTATTCAACCTCTCGGTTGCTGTTTGGGTTTTTGCCACAGCCAAGTCAGACCAAGAGGGAGACACAGAAAATCTCTGAATTTAGACCAGCACTGTTCAGTAGAAATATAGTGTGACTTACATATGTAATTACACATTTTCTAGTAGCCACATTAAAGAAAGTAAAATGAAAACAAGTCAAAGTAATTTAATACCCTAAGTATTATTGTTTCAACATATGATTGATTTGAAAGCTTTTAAAGAGATATTTTACACTCTCTTTTCCTTACTCTTTCAAAATGCCATTTGTATTGTACACTCATTGCAAATCTCAATTTAGATCTGTTAGGTTTTTTGACTGGGAAGAGAAGAGATCAAAACGTAATTAGAGAAAGTCTTATTGTAGCCATGCACAAGCAGGCTGAAACCTAAAAGTGGCAACAGCCTCAATCAAAAGTGGGAGTACAGTTTTATAGCCTTTTGGGAGGGGGATTAGGGAATAATTGTTGGTGGGTGTGTGCCAGTTTGAATGAATTATGTCCCCTGAAATGCCATTATCTTTGATGCAATCTTGTGTGGGCTAACCTATTAGTGTTGATTAGACTGTAATTCTTTGATTGAATGTTTCCATGGAGATGTGACCCACCCAACTGTAGGTGATAACACTGATTAAATAATTTCCATGGAGGTGTGACTCTGCCCAATCAGGGTGGGCCTTTATTAGTTTACTAGAGGACTATATAAGCTCAGACAGAAGGAGGGAGCTTGCTACAGCCAAGAGGGACAGTTTGAAGAATGCATAGGAGCTGAGAAAGGAGCTGCAGCTTACCGAGACATTTTGGAGACAGTCTTTGAAAGCAGATTTTTGCTCTGGAGAAGCTAAGAGAGGATAAACACCTGAAGAACAACTAAGAGTGATATTTTTGTGGATATTTAGCCTATAGAGGAACGACCTGGGAGAAAGCCATTTTGAAACCGGATCTCTGGAGCCGTTGCCAGCCACATGCCTTTCCAGCTAGCAGAGGTTTCTTGGACACCATTGGCCATCCTCCAGTGAAGGTACCCAATTTTTGATGCCTTATCTTGGATACTTTATGGGCTAAAGACTGCAACTTTGTAACCAAAAAAACCCTTATAAAAGCTGATACATTTCTGGTGTTTTGCAAAAAGGCAACATTAGAAAACCAGAACAGTGGGTAAGATAGAGAAGTAAGGAGTTGAGTCAGGGGACTGGTTTGCTCAGGGTAATATAGGGAGTGGACATGGAGGTTATTACTTTATGGGGAACTTTGCTTTTTGTCCTTGCTCAGACTGTCACATTAGGTAAGAGTGGGCTTTATGTAAACAGTAATGTCTGTTGTGGGAGAGCTTCTATGGGTGTGCTGTGTATGTGTTGGGGTGGGGAGTTTTGCCTAAAAAGATCAAGTAATTTTTAGGTGACCATGAGCCACAAGAGTTTTGTGCCCACCATATTGGACAATTCAGGTCTAGATCCTTTCACAACTTCAACTTAAAGTCAAATGATGACTTCTGTTCTTCATTCCAACTAGATTCCAAATACCAGATGTTCAAGGCCATGAGTGTTTATACTTGTATGTGTAGTGTATTTTCATTACCTGATGCTAGTGATAGCATGTAGAAAGTATATGACAACTTTATATATGTAAAGTTGAGATTCCTAGGTCATTCAATTCATATAAATTCTAATCATGCACATTTTTCCCTGGCAGTGGCCATGGCTGAACACTTTAAAGAAGCAGGTAGATGTCCTATCTGCATGACTTATCTTGAAAAACCAATATACTTAAAATGTGGATATGTCTGCTGCCTGCACTGCCTCAATTCATTGCAGAAGGAGCCCAATGGGGAGGGTTTATTGTGTCCCTCCTGCCCTATTGTCTCTCAGAAGGATGACATCAGGCCCAATTGCCAGCTGGGGGCCCTGGTTTTCAAGGTCAAGAAACTGGAACCCCACCTGAAAACTATCCTACAGATGAACTCAAGGATGCTGAAGTTCCAAGGTAAGGAATCTGTATGGCTTCCCACAAAGGGGCCTGAAATAAACAACTATTAAAAGGTTCAATATTAAATATGGGTATTAAAACAAGTCTGGCAGCCAAAACTTGTATGTATCACCAGCAACAGTTGTTCTCACCTCTGAGTGAAGATAAAAGATCCACCTGGGTATTTTCAAGGATGAATATTTTGGTCATGCCTTACAACCCTTTTGTCCATAATGGTAGCCACAGTTGGTAATCCATTCCCTCAGGACTGAGCATTAATTCTTATTGATATAACAACAGGAATGCAAAAATTTACAACACAACTCCCTAGCCAACAAGTTGAAATTGGAATGGATAGCAAAGAAAAAATAAAGTTTAATATTTCAACATCATTTTAAAACAAAATGGAATATATTTTTCTTCAATTAAAATATCCATATGTCTGTATTTTGATAGGGTGTTGTGCTAAAACATATATTAAATTTGAGAGCAAACAACAGTGATTGTCTCCTTCCTCGATCATATGCATTAAAGAGAAGAATAATCAAATAACCACTTAATACAAAGAGAATTTCTACTCTGAATAAAAGGCACATGCCACTATAAAATATATATATTTTGATTTATTCAAGGATTCTAGGTAAACTTCCTCAGGAAAATTTTGATTTAGGAAAAAAACAGAATTAAAGAGACTTAACTGAACTATATACGTGGGAGTTTCAGTAACTTTCAGTGGAGCGGACATAGAGTCTATTTGATAACTGTCTTATTTGTTTTCCACAGTAGATATGACCTTGGATGTTGACTCAGCCAATAACCTCCTAATCCTTTCTGATGATCTAAGGAGTGTCCGATGTGGACTTATAAAACAAAATCGTAAGGAGTGTGCTGAGAGATTCAACCACGCAATCTGTGTTCTGGGCTCCTCTCGGTTCACTTCTGGTCGCCATTACTGGAAGGTGGATGTAGGAACAAGCAAAGAATGGGATCTGGGTGTTTGCAAAGATTCTGTTCACCGACAGGGAACCATTCCACGGTCTTCAGATCATGGCTTCTGGACTCTGGGTTTGAGAGATGGAAAAGTTTTCTCAGCCAGCACTAAGCCACAGACTGCAGTCTGGGTGAATCCCTGGTTACACCAAGTGGGGATTTTCCTGGATATGGATATTGGAAACATTTCTTTTTGTGACATTACTGATGGATCCCATATCTTCACATTCACCAAAATTTCAGCTTCCAAGCCACTGCGTCCATTTTTTTCTCCTTCAATTTCAAGCAATGGAGATCAAGGCTCTCTGACTATTTGTCCTGCAATGAATCCACACATTCCATTCCTCCAGCATAACCCCAAATAGACCAATAAACCCAATGGTTGACAATTTCCTTATGCTTGTACCTGTAGCCTTTTTAACTTGGCACAAACACATTTGAACAAAGTAATATCAGAGAGCCCTGTGATACATTCTAAGAGTTTTATAGTTTTAGCTCTTACAAATTTATACTTTTAATCCATTTTGGTTAAATTTTGTACATGGTATGAGATAGGCACTGTGCTGGTTAGGTTCATGTGTCATTTTGGCCAGGTGATGGTGTCCAGGTGGCTGATGATGCAAGCACTGGCCTAACCATTACTGCAAGGAGATTTGTGGCTGGTTAATATACCAGAAGGCCAGCTTATTAAATCATCAGTCAGTTGATTACATCTGTCCTGATTAAATCAACCAAGGGCATGCCCTCCACAATGAGAGAATTCAATCAGCTGGATTTAATCCAATCAGTTGAAGACTTTTAAGGGAGTAGTGAGAGAAATTTTACTTCTTCAGTCAACCAGCCTCTCCTGGGGAGTTCACTGAAGACTTTTATTGGAGTTGCTAGCTCACCAACTGCCTTAGAGAATTTGGACTTGTGTGTCCCCACAGTTACATGAGACAATTTTATAAAATCTTAGATTTACAGATATCTCCTGTTGGTTCTGTTTCCCTAGAGAACCCTAACTAATACAGGAACCTAACCTCATTCTTTTGCATGTGGATATTCAGCTGCTCTAGAACAATTTATTGGAGAAACAATTATTCTTTCCCCCATTGAATCATCTTGAAATGCTTGTCAAAAATCAATTGACTGTGACATATTTATTTATTGACTCTCAATTCCATCCTATTAATCTATTCATTTATGTTATGCCTGCAGCATACAGTTTCAATTATTGTAGATTTATGGAAAGTTTTGAAATCCATAAGTGTGAGTCCTACAAGTTTGAACTACATTTTCAAGATTTCTAAGCTAGTTGGGTCATCACAATTCCATATGAAGTACAGAATCAAATTTTACATTTTAGTAAAAATGTCTCTGTGGTTTTGATAGAGATTGCATTGAATCTGTAGATTACTTTGTGAACTATTGTCCTACTAATGATATTAAATTTTCCAATGCATGAACACAGGATGTCTTCCCATTTATTTAAGTTTTCTTAATTTCTTTCAGCAATGTTTTGTGGTTTTCATTGTACAGATATTGTACCATATTTGTTAAATGTATTCATAAATAATTTATTCTTTTTAATGCCATAAAATTGAATTATTTATTTAATTTCATTTTGGGACTTCTCATTGTTAGGTATAGAATTTCTACTGATTTGAGAAATTTGTTTTTATTCTTTAGGATTTGGGGGGGAAGGATTTCTTTTCCTTGCCTAATGGCTCTGACTAGAACTTCCAGTAACATACTAAATAGAAGTGACAGTGAGCTTCCTTGTCTTGTTCCCTATCTTAGGGGTAAACCTTTCAGGATTTCATCATTGAGCATGATTATGGTCATGGATTTTTCATAAATGCCCATTATTATTTTGAGGAAGTTTCCATACTCTCTACTTTTGCTGAGTGTTTTCATCAGTGAACTATTCTGCATCAATTGAAATGATCATGTGATTTTTTCCCAAATTCTATTAATGTGATATGTTACACTGATTTATCTTCATATACTGAACCAACCTTCAAGTCCTAGGGTCAGTCACACTAAGTCATGGTTTATAGTGCTTAATGTGCTGCTGGATTTGGTTTGCTTTAATTTTGTTCAGGCATTTTGTATCAATGTTCATAAGGGATTTTGTTCAGTAGTTTTCTCTTATTGTGGTTATTTTGTCTGGCTTTGGTATCAGAGTGCTGCTGGGTTCATAGAATGATCTAGTAGAGGTCACCTCTACTTTTACTTCTTGGAAGATATTGAGGAGGGTTGGTGTTAATTGCTCTTTAATTATTTGTTAGAATTCATGAAGCCATTGGTCATGGGCTTTCCTTTGATAGAAAGTTTTTAATTACTGATTTAAACATTCTATTTATTATAGTCTATTCAGGTTTTCTACTTCTTCTTGAGTAAGATTTAGCAATTTGTGTGTTTCTAAGAGTTTATCCATTTCATATAGATTGTATAATTTGGGGCATACTATTTTATAATATTCTTTATAATCTTTTATGAAACTTCTGTGAGATTTGTGGAAATATCTACAATTCAATTTTGATTTTAATTTTTAAGTTTTCTACTTTTTTGGTAATTCTAGGTAAAGGTCTGCCAATTTTGTTGATCTCTACAAAAGAAAGCAACTTTTGGCTTCAGTGATTATTCTACTGATTTTCTTTTTTCTATTGTATTCATCTCAGCTCTATATTTATTTATTTTTTTTAAGGCAATGATTGCTTTAGCTTTATTTTTCAATTTTCTCTGAGAAGTAAAATATATTGTTATCATATCTCTTTCTGTTTTATCCCCTTAAGCTGTTTTTTATTAATTAATTAATTTTTTTTATTAAATTCAGTTTTATTGAAATACATTCACACACCATACAATCATCCATGATATACAATCCACTGTCCACAGTATGATAACATAGTTATGCGTTCATCACCACAATCTATCTCTGAACATTTTCCTTACATCAGAAAGAACCAAAACAAGAATAAAAAATAAAAGTGAAGAAAAAACACCCAAATCATCCCCACATCCCACCCCATTTGTCCTTTAGTTTTTATCCCTATTCCTCCCACTCATCCATACACTAGATAAAGGGTGTGTGATCACAAGGTCTTCACAAACACACTGTCACATCTTGTAATCTACATTATTATATAATTGTCTTCAGGAGTCCAGACTGCTGGTTTGGAGTCTGGTAGTTTCAGGTATTTACTTCTAGCTATTCCAATACATTAAAGCCTAAGAGGAGTTATCTATATAGTGCATAAGAATGTCCACCAGAGTGACCTCTCGACTCCATTTGGAATCTCTCAGCCACTGAAATTATTTCATCTCATTTTGCATCCCCCTTTTGGTCAAGAAGATACTCTCAGTCCCACGATGCCGGGTCCACATTCATCCCCGGGAGTCATACTCTGCATTGCCAGGGAGTTTTACACCCCTGGGAGTTGGGTCCCATGTAGGGGGGGAGGGCAGCGAGTTCACCTGTCGAGATGGCTCAGTTAGAGAGAGAGAGAGCCATATCTGAGCAACGAAGAGGTACTCAGGGGGAGACTCTTAGGCACCATTACATACAACTTTAGACTCTCCTTTGTGGTAATGAGCTTCATAAGGGCAAGTCCCATGCTCGAGGGCTCAGCACATCAAACTGCCAGTCCCAATGTTTGTGACAACATACACTAGGGGATCAGCATCTCAAAGTTTGGAGATATCAGCTCTATATTTATTATTTCTTTCCTTCTGCTAGTGTTGGGTTTAGTTTGCTGTTCTTCTAGTTCCTTAAGGTGTGCAGTTAGACTGTTAATTTGGGATCTTTTAGTTTGCAATGTAGGCTGTAACACATACAAATTGCTATTGATTAAACCATAGACTTAGGTGGGGTTTTTTTATGTTTTATTTCACCTCAAAGTATTTAAAATTTTCTTTTATATTTTATTCTTTGACCCATTTGTTATTTAGATGTGTAGTTTAATTTCTACCTATTTTTGAATTTTCAAGTTTCCTTTTTTGTTGGTATCTAGTTTTAGCCCATGCATCATGAGCAGAAATTATACTTTGTATGATTTCAGCCATTTTAAATTGATTAAGTCTTGTTGCCTATCATATGGTCTAATTTGAGTAATATTCAATGTGTACTCAAGTAGAATATGTATTACGCTGTTTTGGAATGGAGTGTTCCATATATGATTGTTGGTTCTAGCTGATTTATGGTGTATTCAAGTCCCCTGTTTCCTTAATAATTAGCTGTCAAGATGTTCTATCCATTATTGAAAGTGGGGAATTAAATTCTACAACTATAATAATTTAACCATTTCCTGTTCAGGTCTGTCAATTTTTCCTTCCTACATTTTTTGGGTCCTGTTGTTATATGTGTATGTGTTAATAATTGTTGTATATTTTGGACTCTGGCCATTTTGTCAATAAGAAATGCCTTTCTTTGTATTTTATAAAAGTTTTTGACTTAAAGTCCATTTTTGTGATGAAAGTATGGCTGCCAAAACTCTCTTTTGGTTACTATTTACATGGAATATTTTTTTCATACTTTCCCTTAGAGTTATTTGTGTACTTGGATCCAAACTGAGTGTCTTGTAGACATCATATAGTCAGACCACATTTTATTAGTTTTATTGAGATTGTTCACATACCATACAATTATTCAAAGATCCAAAGTGTACAATCAATTGTCCCTGGTACCATCATATAGCTGTGCATCTATCACCACAATTAATTTCTTTCAATTTTGAGAATATTTTCATTACTCAAGAAAAGGAATAAAGACAAAAAAAAGGAAATTCAAATTCTCCCATGTGGCTAACCATTCCTTCTCCATTATTGACTCCTAATATTGTTATAGTACATTTGTTACTGATGATGGAAGAATGTTAAAATACTACTAACTGTAGTATATAGTTTTCAATAGGTATATTTTTCTCTATATGCCCCTTTATTATTAACTTCTGATTATAGTGTCATGCATTTGTTCTGGTTCATGAAAGTGATTTATAATATTTGCACAGTTAATCATGGACATTGCCCACCACAAGATTCAGTGTTTTATGCATTCACATCTTTTAACACCCAACTTTCCTTCTGGTGATATGTGTGACTCTGAGCTTCCCCTTTCCACCACATTCACATACCATTCATCACTCTTAGTTATTCTCACAATGTGCTACCCTCATCTCTGTCCATTTCCAAACATTTAAGTTAAACCTAGTTGAACATTCTGCTCATAATAAGCAACTGCTCCCCAATTTTTGCCTCATTCTATATCCTGGTAACTAATATTTCATGTCTATGAGTTCACATATTATAATTAGTTCTTATCAGTGAGACCCTGTAATATTTGTCTTTATGTGTCTTATTTCACTCAATATAGTGCCCTCAATATTTCTCCATCAACCTATTTTAAGACAGTTTTGTTCATATACCATACATTCCATCCAAAGTAAGCAATTCATTGTTCCCTGTATAGTCATGTATTAGTGTATTCACCACCATCACCACTATCTATATAAGGATATCTCCATTTCTTCCACACAGAAGGAAGAAGAGTCAAAGAAGGTAGAAAGACAAAAGAAAAAGAATAAAAGAAAGAAAAGAAAAAACAAAAAACCCAGAAACAAACAAAAATATATGGGAACATGAGAGCTAGGAAGCAAAAAAGGGTAAGATATTAAACTAACATAGAATAAAGAGTCCGACAACATCACCAATGCCAAGAGTCCCATACCCCACCCTTATGTCCCAACTTATGTGCTTTATTTAGCTTTAGTATATTGCCTTTGTTACATTAAAGGAAACAAAATACATTGTGTCTGCTAATCATAGTCTCTAGTTTGAATTGATTGTATTTCCCCTAATACCTCCCTATTTTTAACACTTTGCAAGGTTGACATTCATTTGTTCTACCTCATGAAAAGCCATATTTGTACATTTTATAATTGTCAAGCACTCTAGCTTTCACTGAGTTATACAGTCCCAGTGTTTATCTTTTCCCTTTCCTTCCAGTGTCCCACATGCTTCTAAACTTCCTCTTTCAACCATAATCACAGTCACCTTTGTTCAGTGTACTTACATTGCTGTGCTACCATCACCCAAAATTGTGTTCCAAACCTCTCCTGTCTTTTCCTATTTGTCTGTAGTGCTCCCTTTAGTATTTCCTGTAGCACAGGTATCTTGTTCACAAACTGTATCATTGTCTGTTTGTCAGAGAATATATTTTATACTCTTCCACATATTTGAAGGGCAGTTTTGCCAGATATAGGATTCTTGGTTGGCAGTTTTTCTCTTTCAGTATCTTAAATATATCACACCACTTCCTTCTTGTCTCCATGGTTTCTTCTGAGAAATCAACACATAGTCTTTGCAAGCTTCCATTGTATGTGATGGATTGCTTTTCTCTTGCTGCATTCAGGATTCTCTCCTTGTCTTTGAAACTTGATAATCTGATTACTAAATGTCTTGGCATAGGCCTATTCGTATCTAGTCTCTTTGTGGTATGCTATGCTTCTTAGATCTGTAATTTTGTCTTTCATAAGAGATGGGAAATTTTCATTATTTCCTCTATTATTGCTTGCGTCATTTTCACTTCTCTTATCCTTCTGGGACATCCATCACATGTACATTCACATATTTCATGTTATCATTCAGAGATTTGGCTCATATTTTTTTCATTCTTTCCCTATCTCTTCTTTTGTGTGTAGGATTTCAGGTGTCTTGTTGTTCACTTACTGAGTGTTTTCTTCTGTCTCTTGAAATCTGCTGTTATATGTCTCCATTGTGTCTTTCACCTCTGTGTTTCACCTTTCATTTCCATAGATTCTGCCAGTTGTTTGTTCAATCTTTCAATTTCTACTTATGTTAGCCCATTGTTTTCATTGTACCCTTCATCTCTTTTGTCATATCTTCCCTAAACTAGTTTAATTTATTTAGCATTAGTTGTTTCAATTCCTGTATCTCAGTTGAAGTGTAAGTTTTATTCTTTTGACGGGGCCATATCTTTGTTTTTCTTAGTGTAGGTTGTAGTTTTCTGTTGTCTAGGCATCTGGTTTCCTTGGTTACTCCAATCAGGTTCCTAGACCAGAATGGGCTCAGGTCTCAGAATGGGGCAATATTCATTATCAAGTTTCCCTGAGTGTGTGTCACAGATGATTGGCACACCCTTTGAGGCCTCTAGCTGCTGTGCTTTCCCTAACCTGCCCAGCAGGTGGTTCCTGTCATCCTGTCACTCCTGACTGGTGTAAGGAGTAAGGAGTTTGTCCCACTTAGTTTCTCTTTTGGCTGTTTTCTCCCAGGCTCTGGTGTCTGGTTCTGAAAGGAAAGTGGGTTGTAGAACTGAGTACCACCTCCTTCTTCTTATGGAAGATACACCCTTTAGGTAGTTTCCATCTGCATTTAAATAGTTTCATTGTCTCTCTTTCTCTGCTATCTCCACCCTTGTCTGGCTCAGATCACTGCAAACTGAAAATGGCTGAAGCTTCTTCCATTGAGCTTCTCAGGTTGACAGAGAGAAAAATGGACAGAAATCCCCCTTTCAGGGCAAGTCCATGACCCCCAATTTCACCCATTGACCAGAGATAGCACATGGTCCTCTGGGCTCCCCCTCCCAGGACAGAGAAATCCCCTGGCCCTTCAAGATTAGTCATCACTTAAAGCCTCTGTCCAATTGTTGGGGATTTGTAGCTTGCATTGAGCAGACTGCATTTGCCAATTGAAACCCCAGTTGGAGCTTGACTGGGGTATATTCACTTTTTCAGAGGGTGCTGCTCTGTATCACAGCAAGTCTTTGCAATTCAGGCTGCCATGGGGAGGGAGGGTGCTCCTGGCTCATGTCTGCACTTTCTACTCACAGATTCCATGCTGTGATCTCAGGCATTCCTCCCACTCCAGTTTGGTGCACAATGTGTGGGTAGTCAAGATTGTCCCCCAGAAGTTATTCTAGATTATTTACTAGTTTTTCCTGGTTATCTACTAGTTGCCCAGGGAGACTAACTAACTTCCATTTCTCTCTATGCTACCATCTTCTTCCATCTGCATTTTATTATCAGTAATATCCATTATGCAAATCTCTACCTTTTACTGGAGAATTTAATCCATTTATATTTAAAGTAATTACTGATGAGAAGAGACTTAATTCTGTTGTTTTGCTATTTGTTTTGTATATGTGTTGTACTATTGTCATTCTTGGATTTCTCCATTACTGCCTCATTCTGTGATTAAAATTTATTTGTACTATTCTATTTTCATACCTTCTCACATCTGTTTCTGTATTTTTAGTTAGGTTTTTAGTATTTAACCTCAAGATTACAATTATATTAAATTTATGACAATTTAGCTTAAATTAATACAAACAGCTTCATTAGTATACTAAACCTCTCATCCTATAGAGCTCTGCCCCTTTATTTTTTAAACTTTTGTTTAAATGCAATTTTATTGAGATATTTTCACATTACCAGATAATCTTCAAAAGTGTACAATCAATGGTTCATGGATTCATCATATAGTTGTACATTCATCAACACCACTTTTTGAACATTTCATTACTTCAAAAAAATAAGAGTAAAATTAAAATAAAAAAAGAACATGCAAAACAGCCCATACCCCTTATCCCACCCTCTTATTTATTTATTTTTTGTCTTTATTTTCTTACTCATATTTCCATATACTGGTTAATGGAAGTATGAGTTGCAAAGTTTTCAAAATTACACTGTCACACCATAAAATCTATGCACTTATACAATCATCTTCAGGAAACAAGGCTACTGCATTACAGTTCAACAGTTTCAGAATTTCATTCTAGCTATTCTAGTACACTAAAAACTAAAAAGGGATATCTTTGTAATGCATAAGAATAACCTCCAGAAGACCTCTTGATTTTATTTGAAATCCCTCAGCCACTGAAATTTTATTTTGTTTCATGTATCTTCCCCCTTTTGGTAAAAGGCTTTCTCAATCACATGATGCCAAAGCCAGGCCTGTTCCTGGGAGTCACATTGCATGTTGACATGGATATATACACCCCTGGGAATCATGTCCCATGTAGCTGAGAAGGCAAGGATTATACCTACAGAGATGGATTAGCAAGAGAGGACACATCAGAGCAACAAAAGAGATACTCTAGGTGTTACTCTTAGGGATAATTATAATCAGGCTTAATTTCTCCTTTGCAGGAATGTTTCTTAAGGGCAAGCCCCAAGAATGAAGTTCCAGTTTCAAATGACTTTCTCCCAGGATGTTCCTCTTTAGGCCACAGCTCCTCTTCAATATGTCACTCTTGATTGTTCTTGGGGTGTTTGTCCTCTTGTAGCTTCTCTGGAGGAGCAGTCTGATTTCAATGGCCATTTTCAAACTATCTCTCATCTGCAGCTACCCTCTCAGCTTCTGTGCCTACTTCAAAGTATGCTTCTAGGCTGTTGCAATCTTGCTCCTTCTGTCTGAGCTTATATAGTACTCTAGTAAACTAATCAAGGCACATTCTGAATTGGTGGGGCCACACCTCTGCAGAAATTATCCAATTAGAGTTATCACCCACAGTTGGGTGGGATGCATCTCCATGGAACAACCTATCCAAACATTCCAACTTAATCAGCAGTAATACATCTGCCCCCACAAGATTGCACCAAAGAACATGGCTTTTTCTGGGGAACATAATATATACAAACCAGTACACCATCTGTGACAGTTTGGATGTATTATGTCCCCCCAAATGCAATTACCTTTGATGCAATCTTGTGGGGGCAGACATATTAGTGTTGATTAGGTTGGAACCTATTGATTGTTTCCATGAAGATGTGACTCAATCAAATATTAGCAAGATGTTTGATTGGATAATTTCCATGGTGGTGTTACCCCACCCATTCAGGGTGAGTGTTAATTGGATCACTGGGGTTGTATAAAGGAGATCACAGAGAGAAGGACTTCAGAGCAGCTAAGAGTGACATTTTAGAGAGCAGCTGAGAGTGATATTTTGTAGAGAGGCTGCAGCTTACAGAGACATTTTGAAGATGGCTGTCAGAAGCTGACACTGACATTTTGAAGAAAGTAATTTTGAAACCAAAACTCCAGAGCAGATGCCAGCCACATGCTTTCCCAGATAACAGGGGTTTGCCAAGTGCCATTGGCCAGCCTCCAGTGAAGGTACCCAATTGTTGGTGCTTTGCCTTGGACTCTTTATGGCCTTAAGACTGTAACTATGTAACCAAATAAACCCCCTTTATAAAAGCCAATCCATTTCTGGTGTTTTGCAAAATGGCAGCATTAGCAAACCAGAACAGATTTTGGTACCAGGACTCGGGTGCTGTTTCTGCTGAGTTTGAAAATACCAAACATATTGGAAAGGCTTTTTAAATGGATAAGGAGAAGATTCTGGAAGAATTGTGAGATTAATAGAAAAGGCTAGGTGCTTTGAAGACACTGTTGGTAGAAATATGAACTCTAAAGATACTTCCAATGAGGTCTTGTGCAGAAATGATGAATGTGTCATTGCCAAAAGGGAGAAAAGCTATCCTTGTTTTAAAGTGGCAGAAATTTTGGCAATGTAAGTACACTGAAAAAAGATGACTATGAGTTTTGTTGAAAGAGGAAGGTTAGGAGCATGTGGGACACTAGAAGGAAAGAGGAAAGATAGAGACTGGGACGGTATAACTCTGAAACCTAAGGTGCTTAATGATTGTGATAAAAGTTACACATACATTTTTACATGATGGAGAACAAATGAATGTCAACATTGTAAGGTGTTAAAAATGGGGTGGGATTGGAGGAAAAGTACAATCAATGCAAATTAGAGACTATAATTAACAGAAACATTGTATTATGCTTCCTTTAATATAACAAAGGAAATATACCAAGGCTAAATGCATATGGGGGGACATAAGGGAATGGTTTGAGACTCAACATTGGTGATGTTGTCTGATTGTTTATTCTACTTTAATGTTATCTTTCCTTTTATTGCTTCCTAGTTGTCATGTTTTGTTTTGTTTTGTTTTCTCCTTTTTTCTTTTTTCTTTTTCTTTTGTTTATCTACCTTCTTTGACTCTTCCTCCTACTTTGTGGAAGAAATGGAGATGTCCTCATATAGATAGCGGTGATGGTCATGAATACATAAATACATGGCTATACAGGGAACTGTCAATTGTTTACTTAGGATGTAATTATGGTGTGTGAACAAAACCATTTTAAAAAATGGGGGGAAGAAGAAACCTTGAGGGCACCATATTGAATGAAATAAAGACTGGGACTGTATAACTCAGTGAAACCTAAGGTGCTCAATGATTGTTCTTATGTGTCTCTTATTTCACTTATTTCTGTCCAATGATCCATTTAAACTCTCCCATATGTAACTGATATGAACTAATTATAATATGTAAACTCATAGACATGAAATATAAGTTACCAGGATATAGAAGGCTAAAGAATGGGGAGCCATTGCTTATTATGAGCAGAATGTTCAACTAGGGTGAACTTAAAAATTTGGAGATGGACAGAGGTGATTGTAGCATATTTTGAGTGTAACTAACAGTGCTGAATGGTGTGTGGATGTGGTGGAAAGGGGAAGCTCAGAATCATGTATGTCACCAGAAGGAAAGTTGGGGGTTAAAAGATGTGAATGTATAAAACAGTGAATCTGGTGGTGAACAATGTCCATGAGTAACTGTAAAAATGTTAGAAATCTTTCTCATTAACTAGAAAAAAATGTATGATACTATAACTAGAAATTAATAATAGAGGTGCATATAGGAAAAAATATACCTATTGCAATATATATACTACAATTATTAGTATTTTAAGATTCTTTCATCATCAGTAACATACCAATACTGTGAGTCAATAATGGAGGGGGGGGTGGATGGGGTATGGGAGGATATGAGTTTCCTTTTTTGTTTTTTATTTCTTTTCTGAAGTAATGAAAATTTTCTAAAAATTGAAAAAGAATATAATTGTGGTGATGGATGCACAGCTGTATGATTATACCATGGGCAACTGATTGTGTATTTTGTCTCAGGATAATTGTATGGTATGTGAACAGTCTCAATAAAAACATACTGAAAAAAATTTCCAAAAGTAAAAAGGAAAGTGGAGTAGATCCTTACATCATCATGGTTCCTTCAATTCTTGTTCCAACTTGGATTTTGGGCCCTTTTGTTTTTCTATGCTGTCACATCCTAATTCTGTCATTCTGTCTGTGCAGTCTTGTTTAGAGCACTCTCACTGTGTTGCTTCTCCAAAATTCCATGTAATGATCAACACACTAATGCTGGCTGAATCAGGTTCTGGTCCAGACATAACTGCTGTATATCATCAATTTTATTCCAATTTTATTTTTGTCTTTGGGATTTCTGTATCTATTGTACAGTTGTTCTAACTTATTTCTGTCCAATGATCCATTTACACTCTCTCATATATTCATTTCCTGAGTTTGAAAAATGTCACCTGTTGCAACATCTAACTTCCAGTAATTTTGAGATGGAATACTTACTGCTGTTTTTATTTTTTTTTACTATATTGGGTGAAGATCATAAACTGACAAATTTTATCCTTCTTGATGATTTCAACCTATACAAGTTGTGCCCCCCAGGCCTCTCCCTTCCTCCTCTAGCCAAGATCCTGCTCATGCACAGTGCAGCCCTGCAGGGAAGGCCAAGGAACAGGGCTGTCCTTTATTTTTTATTTTATCACATAAACCTTTTAGTTAAACACACATGACAATGTCAATCATTACATCTCAATGGCAACCTGGTTACAGACAAGAAGAAATTTGAAAAAGAAAATTCACCCATTCAAGAAATAAACCTTTCCTGGTTTCACATCTTAAGTGTAACTCCTAAGTACTGCTTTCTTCTACACAAGACTCCTCCTGTATCTGTGATATGGGGGTGGGGAGACACTGAGAGAATGTGTGTGTGTGATTTTGAAGAATAATCAGCCATTCCAGGGACAATTCTACCCACAGAATATATATGAAATATGTCTAATGTAATTCTTTATCCTCATTCTTTTTTGGGGGGTAACTTTTAATTTACATTCTTATTTTAATGTAAAAAGTGAGGCTTTACTTCCCACCTCCCCTAATGAAGGCAGAGTCAATAATTGGGTGGGGATGAGGAGGAATTTTGGCTTCATGGAAGAGACACACTGTAAGGGTTACAGATATCTGATGACAATCAAACATGACCTTTTGGACAAGGGAGTGACCTGGTCTCACAAGTATTTTCACACGGAGGGTAAATGACCATCTATCCATCATGCACTCCTCATTCCAGTATCAGACACCCATATTAACAGAAAAAAACTAGGCTAAGAGAAACCCTCCTCCCTGCCAACTCCAGGTCAAGAAAGGCACAAAAGAGACAGCCTTTGGATCTAGGAAACCTTGAGGTTCCAGGAGAGGAGTACTGATGGCCCCACTGGGATTACAGAAAGGTGAGACACCAAAAGGCTGATTAAGTACTTTCCATCACAGGTGAGCGGCAACTAGGAATTTAAGGTCAGACTCTCTTCTTCCTCAAGTGAGGGCAGGGAGGAAGGAGGTGATCCACAGCTAACAATAGCAGCGCAGCCCTCAACAACAAAGAGGCAAATCCAGCTTCTCAGCCACTACACTGAAGCAATGAAGGACACCCTAGTTGCACACAGAACAGTTGTTAGTTCCTTCTCAGAGGAAATCCTACACCACAAACTCTCTGGGGGCTGCCACCAGGGCTTGAGTTTTGGGCAGGGATGGCTGGGCAGAGGCAGGTAGCTCTGCTTCTTAAGGCATGGCTGCTATCTGCCTGGGATCAATGCAACTCCTTGGGAGGGGGACATCAGGCATACCTCCCCTGAATCAACATGCAAGGAAGCTTAATGGGTAGAAAACTGTGGCTTAAGCAGCCCTGACTTCCCAGGAGCTTGGGGGTTGGGAGGGCTTCCTTTAAGGCTAAACAGCACCAGCAAACCAACCCACTTCTTGAGCCACTTGGAAGGACAAGGAGAAAATAAAAAGAGACACAAACTGATCATTACTTGCACATAATTATCTAACCAGAAAAACCTATGAAAATCAACTGAAAAACTATCAGAACTAAGAGGAGAATTTGCTCAGGTGACCAATTAAAAGTCAAGCATACCCAAATCAACAGGTTTTGGTGCCATGTGGGTGTGGCCTGACAACTTGGAAGAGATGTGCCTTCCTGGAAGGCCTCTGAACTTTGTGCAACCTGCCATACTGTTAAAATGGAGGTCAGTCAGGGAGATGCCACCTCAGCCGCAGCAATGGAAGTCCTCTCAGACAATATCTGAGTGCCTGGGGAGAGTGCAGCAGAACAGGTGTCAACAACTACTTCTGTGCTTGCTCTTGATTAGGGGATCCCTCTCCCCAGTTCTGACCTGAGCCCTTTCTCTTTGGCTCCTCTCCACTTCAACACAAGTTGTCTCAGCAAGGGCCAGCATGGAAGACACCAAGGGTGGATGGGGTGGAGGACTGTGCAATCATCCCCAAATGAAGGAAGTTCTTAAAAACAAAGGGAGTGGAGATGGGGCAAGGTGGTGAAGTGGTGAGGTGTATGCTTTAGTTACTTCTCCAGGGAAGTAGGTATAAAGCCAACAACTGCATGGACTGGATGTCACAGAGCAATTTGACTTTGGGCATAATTCATACAACATTCATGAACATGTGGAACTGCTGAGATCAGTGAAATCTGTAAGTTTTTGCAGCCAGGGGACCCACACCCCTCCCTGCCAGGCTCAGTTCCATGGGAGGAGGGGCTGTCAGTGCTGAGAACAAGAAGGGAGAACTGCAGTGGTGGCTCTTATTGGAAACTCATTCTACCAATCCAAACTCCAATCATAGATAGACTGAGACAAGACACCAGAGAATCTGGGAGCAGCCAGCCCAGCAGAGAGGAGATAGGAATAGCAAAAACAGCAAGAAAGACCCAAAAATAAAAGCAGAGGCTTTTTGGAGTTCTGGTGAACATAGAAAGGCAAAGGGCAGAGCTCAGGCCCTGAGGCTCATATGCAAATCCAGAAGAAAAACCTGTCTCTCTGCCCCCTGGACCTTTCCTTAATGGCCTTAACTGCTTTGTCTCTTAGCATTTCAATAACCTATTAGATCTGCAAGGAGGGCCCTTTTTTTGTTTTTGTTTTTTTTTCTTTTTTCTAAAAAATTACCCTATGAAGTCCAATAAAGAAATTCTCAAAGGCTTGCAAATTGGGCAGGTCAAAACAAGAGCAGAACTAAGAGAGCCCTGAGACAAAGGTACTAATCCAGTGGCTGAGAAAATTCACTAAACACCACAACTTCCCAAGAAAATAGGGTGTCCTCTCACAGCCATCATCCTGGTGGACAGAGAACACTCCTGCCCATCACTGGCCCCATAGCTCAGAGCTGCCCCAGAGAACCCAGTGTAAGAGAAGTGCTTCCAATAACAGACTCACACCACAAAATCAGGCATGGACATTAGCCTTCCCTGAACCATCAGCTGGTTGTCCCAGAGTTGGGAAGGTGGAACAGTGTGAATAAACAGGCCCCACTCAGCCATCCTGCAGCCCACAACTACCCTGGGGGGATGTCACTCATCTGTCATCCCTCAACAGAGTAACTGGGGGTTTCTGGCCTGGAAGAGGGACCCACTTGCAAGTCTCAGGGGCCATATACCAATATCAAGGACTTGTGGGTCAGTGGCAGAGACAAACTGCAGCAGGATTGAACAGAAGGATTAGACTACTTCAGAAGCTTTAAAACTCCTGGAACACCAGGAAGATTTGCTTGTTAGAGCCACCTTCCCTGACAGCCCAGACACATGCCTCATATACAAGGTGGGCAACACCAACTACACACACAAGCTTGGTACACCTATTGGACCCCACAAGACTCACTCCCCCACTCACCAAAAAGACAAAGTGGGGGATAACTGGCTTGAGGGGAATAGGTGTCTCATGGATGGCACCTGCTTGTTAATTAGAGAAAGTGTACTCCATGAAGCTGGAGATCTGACAAATTAGAGATAAGGATTTCAATCTGTCTACAAATCCTAAAAGAACCCTATCAAGTAAAGCAAATGCCAAGAGGCCAAAAACAACAGAAAATTTTAAAGCATGTGAAAAAACCAGATGGTATGTATAACCCAAGCCCAAGTACTCAAACCAAAAGATCAGAGAAGACACAGTACTTGGAGCAATTAATCAAAGAATTAAAGACAAACAATGAGAGCATGGCATAGGATATAAAGGACATGAAGAAGAACATGGCACAAGATATAAAATACATCAAGAAGACCCTAGAAGAGCATAAAGAAGAAATTGCAAAAGTAAATAAAAAAATAGATTATCTTATGGAAATTAAAGAAACTTGACCAAATTAAAAAGATTCTGGATACTCATAGTACAAAACTAGAGGAAGTTGAACAATGAATCAGTGACCTGGAAGATGACAGTACAGAAAATGAAAGAACAAAAGAAAGGATGGGGAAAAAATCAAAAAAATCAAAATGGACCTCAGGGATATGATAGATAATACAAAATGTCCAAATATAAGACTCACTGGTGTTCCAGAAGAGGAAGAGAAGGGTAAAGGTCTAGGAAGAGTATTCAAAGAAATTGTTGGGGAAAGCTTCCCAAATCTTCTAAACATCATAAATACACAAATCATAAATGCCCAGTGAACTCCAAACAGAATAAATCCAAATAAACCCACTCTGAGACATATTCTGCTCACACTGTCAAATAGAGAAGAGAAGGAGCAAGTTCTGAAAGCAGCAAGAGAAAAGCAATTCACCACATACAAAGGAAACAGCATAAGACCAAGTAGTGACTACTCAGCAGCCACCATGGAGGTGAGAAGGCAGTGGCATGACATTTAAAATTCTCAGTGAGAAAAATTTCCAACCAAGGATACTTTATCCAGCAAAACTCTCCTTCAAATTTGAGGGAGAGCTTAAATTTTTCACAGGCAAACAAATGCTGAGAGAATTTGCTAACAAGAGATCTGCCCTACTGGGGATACTAAAAGGAGTCCTACAGACAGAGAAACCAAGAAAGTAGAGAGAGACATGGAGAAAAGTTCAGTACTAAAGAGATTCAGTATGGGTACATTAAAGAATATTAATAGAGAGAGGGAAAAATATATATGACAAACATAAACCAAAGGATAGATGGCTGATTCAAGAAATGCCTTCATGATTATAACATTGAATGTAAATGGATTAAATTCCCCAATTAAAAGATATAGATTCACAGAATGGATCAAAAAAAAATGAACCATCAATATGTTGTATAGAAGAGACTCATCTTAGACACAGGAACAGAAAGAAATTGAAATTGAAAGGATGGAAAAAATATTTCATGCAAGTACAGCCAAAAGAAAGCAGGTGTAGCAATATTAATCTCAGATAAAACAGACTTTAAATGCAAGGATGTCATGAGAGACAAAGAAGGCCACTAAATACTAATAAAAGGGGCAATTCAACAAGAAGAACTAACAATCATAAATGTTTATGCACCCAATCAAGGTGCCACTGTTACGGTGCCCACGAGTTAAAGTACGAGACAGCCAAACAGAATTTAAAGAGCCTTTATTAGCCAGCTAGCCGGTGGCTGCTATTTCTCTCACTCCACACAGGGAGTTCAGCAAGCACCAGCATCGACCTGTGTGTGCTGGTGCCTTATACAGACAGAAACCATATCCTAGAAATGCAAGCAAGCAAGCAAGCTATTCTAACAGAAGGAGAGTTGGCAGTTAGCTCTTGATCACAAAAACAATTTCACAAAGAGTTTCACTTGGAGCTGGAGCAGTTATTGATCATAAAAAACAATTTCACAAAAACAATTTCACAAAGAGTTTCACTTGGAACTGGAGCAGCTATTGATTATTAAAGGGTTACAGAAAGTTTTACTTGGGCCTGGAGCAGTTATTGTTAAAGGGGTTATGCTTGGCTGATGCATGCAACCACAGCTTTGCCTCCCCTAAACGGTAAAGTTTTGCTTCCTTTAACTGGTACAGGCACAGTCTCACTCCCCCATCCTCATGGCCTAATGCTGTTTACACAACACTGTTGCTTTGCAGATGCTTTAGGATTAAGGGAAAGGGACCCCACTTCAGCCATAAAATACATGAGAAAAACACTGGCAAAACTAAAGGAAGCAATTGATGTTTCCACGATAATTGTGGGAGACTTCAACCCATCACTCTCTCCTATAGATAGATCAACCAGACAGAAGACCAATAAGGAAATTTAAAACCTAAACAATCTGATAAATGAATTAGATTTAGCAGACATATACAGAACATTACATCCCAAATCACCAGGATACACATTCTTCTCTAGTGCTCACAGAACTTTCTCCAGAATAGAATATGTAGGGACATAAAACAAGGCTCAATAAATTTAAAAAATTGAAGTTATTCAAAGCACAATCACTGACCAAAATGGAATACAGTTAGAAGTCAATAAGCATCAGAGAATTAGAAAATTCACAAATACCTGGAGGTTAAACAACACACTTCTAAACAATCAATGGGTTAAAGAAGAAATAGCAAGAGAAATTGCTAAATATATAGAGATGAATGAAAATGAGAATACGACATACCAAAACCTATGGGATGCAACAAGAGCAGAACTGAGGGGGAACTTTATAGCACTAAATGCATATATTAAAAATGAAGAAAGAGCCAAAGTCAAAGAAGTAATGGATCAACTGAAGAAACTAGAAAATAAACAGCAAACCAATCCTAAACCAAGTAGAAGAAAAGAAATAACAAGGATTAAAGCAGAAATAAATGATATAGAGAACAAAAAAAAACAATAGAGCATAAATAACACCAAAAGTTGTTTCTTTGAGAACACCAACAAGATTGACAAGCCCCAAGCTAGATGGACAAAATCAAAAAGAGAGAATGTGAAAGAAGTGGAGCACACTCCGTCTTCAGTGTTCATGCAAAAGAAAGTTTTATTCTACTCATTTCTACAGGTCTTTATAGCATACAAGGTAGTTTTCTGCGTGACTCTGTACAGGTATTTCCAGGAGGGTACATTTTTTCTAAAGCCATGAGGTGTATTTACATATCTTTAGTCTTAAGGGACAATTTCTTTGGGGGCTAGATGGGAAACAGTGGAGGCAGGAGACAGGAGCACAGATGGAGCCCAGCAGGAGCTCAGAGATTATTCCATCATCTAAATTGCAGTCCGCTTTCAGACATGTATGGCTTTTGGCCTTTTCCTAGCCAAGTGTCCACTTTCAGACATCCTGAGCTTTGGGAAGGCCCTGCTATATAGTTCATTAAGGCAGGGGGCCTTCTGTGTCTCCACAAGAGAAGACCAATATAAACAAAATAATGAATGAGAAAGGTAACATTACTGTGGATCCCAAAGAAATTTAAAAAATTTTAAGAGGATTCTATGAACAACCGTACAGCAACAAACTGGATAATGTAGAGGAAATGGATAATTTCCTGGAAACATATGAACAACCTAGACTTACCACAGAAGAAACAGAAGACCTCAACAAACCAATCACAAGCAAAGAGATCAAATCAGTCATCAAAAGCTTCCCACAAATAAATGCTCAGGACCAGATGGCTTCACAGGGAAATTCTACCAAACTTTCCAAAAAGAACTGACACCAATCTTACTTAAATTCTTTTAAAACATCAAGGAAAATGGAACACTACCTAACTCATTTTATGAAGCTAACATCAATCTAATACCAAAACCAGACAAAGATGCTACAAAAAGGGAAAACTACCTGCCAATCTCCCTAATGAACATAGATGCAAAAATCATCAACAAAATACTTGTAATTGAATCCAAAGACGCATTAAAAAAATCATACACCATGTCCAAGCGGGATTCATTTCAGGCATGCAAGGATGGTTCAACATAAGAAAATCAATGTATTACAATACATTAACAAATGATTTTTCCCAAAAGGGAAAAATCAATCGATCATCTCAATAGATGCTAAAAAAGCATTCGACAAAATCCAACATCCCTTTTTGATAAAAACATTTCAAAAGGTAGGAATTGAAGGAAACTTCCTCAATATGATAAAGAGCATATATGAAAAACCCACAGCCAGCATGGTACTCAATAGTGAGAGACTGAAAGCCTTCCCTCTAAGACCAGGAACAAGACAAGAATGATCGCTATCACCACTGTTATTCAACATTGTGCTGGAAGTGTTAGCCAGGGCAATCTGGCAAGACAAAGAAATAAAAGGCATCCAAATTGGAAAGAAAGAAGTAAAACTGTCATTGTTTGCAGATCATATGATCTTATATCTGGAAAACCCTGAGAAATCAACAATATAGCTACTAGAGCTAATAAACAAATTTAGCAAAGTAGCAGGATACAAGATTAATGCACATAAGTCAGTAATGTTTCTATATGCTAGAAATGAACAAACTTTAGAGACACTCAAGAAAAAGATACCATTTTTGATAGCAACTCAAAACTCAACTACCTAGGAATAAACTTAACCCAAGATGTAAAAGAGCTACACAAAGAAAACTACATAACTCTACTGAAAGAAATAGAAGGGACCTTAAAAGATTGAAAAATATTCCATGTTCATAGATAGGAACGCTAAATGTCATTAAGATGTCAATTCTACCCAAACTCATCTACAGATTCAATGCAATCCCAATCAAAATTCCAACAACCTACTTTGCAGACTTGGAAAAGCTAGTAATCAAATTTATTTGCAAATGGAAGATGCCTCAAATTACTGAAGACACTCTAAAAAAAATGAATTTGGAGAACTTACCCTCCCTGACTTTGAAGCTTATTATGAAGCCACAGTTGTCAAAACAGCATGGTACTGGCACAAAGACATATTGATCAATGGAATCAAATTGAGAATTTGGAGATAGACCCCCAGATCTATGGCTGACTGATCTTTGATAAGGCCCCCAAAGTCACTGAACTGAGTCATAATGTTCTTTTCAACAAATGGAGCCAGGAGAGTTGGATATCCATATATAAAAGAATGAAAGAGGGCTCCTCCCTCACATCCTACACAAAAATTAACTCAGAATGCATCAAAGATCTCAATATAATATAATATAATATAATATAATATAATATAATATAAAAGACAGTACCATAAAAATAGAAGATAATGTAGGGAAACATCTTCAAGACTTGTATTAGGTGGCCACTTCCTAGACTTTACACCCAAAGCACAAGCAACAAAAGAAAAAGTCAATAAACGAGAATTCCTCAAGCTTAGAAGTTTCTTTACCTCAAAGGAATTTTTCAACAAGGTAAAGAGGCAGCCAACTCATGGGAAAAATTTTTTGGTAGCCATGTATTTGACAAAAGTCTCATACCTTGCATATGTAAAGAAATTCTACAACCCAATGATGATAGTACAGACAGCCCAATTATAAAATGGGCAAAAGATATGAAAAGACAGTTCTGTAAAGAGGAAATACAAATGGCCAAGAAACACATGAAAAAATGTTCAGCTGCACTAGCTATTAGAGATGCAAATTAAGACCACATTGAGATACCATCTCACACCAATTACAATGGCTGCCATTAAACAAACAGGAAACTACAAATGCTAGAGGGGATGTGGAGAGATTGGGACTCTTATTCATTGTTGATGGGACTGTATAATGGGTCAGCCACTCTGGAAGTCAGTCTGGCAGTTCCTTAGAAAAGTAGATATAGAGTTTCCCTTTGATATAGCGATTGCAGTTCTTGGTATATACCTGGAAGATCGGAAAGCAGTGACACGAACATATATCTGCATGTCAATGTTCATAGCAGCATTATTCCCAATTGCCAAGAGATGGAAACAACCCAAATATCCTTCAACAGATGAGTGGATAAATTAAATGTGGTATATACACACGATGGACTACTATGCGGCAGTAAGAAAGGTGTCATGAAACATATGACAACATGGATGAATCTTGAAGACATAATGCTGAGTGAAATAAGCCAAGCACAAAAAGACAAATATTATATGTTACCACTAATGTGAACTTTGAAAAATGTAAAACAAATGGTTTATAATGTAGAATGTAGGGGAACTAGTGATAGAGAGCCATAAAGGAAGGGGGAATGATAATCCAATAAGAACAGATAAGCTATTGTGGTTAAATTTAACATTCTGGGAATGCCCAGGAATGACTATGGTCTGTTAATTTCTGATGGGTGTAGTAGGAACAAGTTCACAGAAATGTTGCTATATTAGGTTACTTTCTTGGGGTAGAGTAGGAACATGCTGGAAGTAAAGTAGTTATCTTAGGTTAGTTGTCTTTTTCTTACTCCCTTGTCATGGTCTCTTTGAAATAGTCTTTTATTGTAGGTTTTTTCTAATTTTTTTAATTTTTTAATTTTTTAATTTGTTATACAGTTGATTAAAAAAAAGTTTAAAAAAAAAAAAACAAGGAAAAAATATGCAGAGCCCCCTTGAGGAGCTGGTGGAAAATACAGGGGTATTGGCCTGCCACACCTTGATAGTTTGCTAATATGCTCACACATAGGGGACTGGTGGTTTGATGGGTTGAGCCCTCTACCACAGGACTTGCCCTTGGGAAGACTGTTGCAGCAAAGAGAGGCTAGGCCTCCCTATAATTGTGCCTAAGAGCCTCCTCCTGAATGCCTCTTTGTTGCTCAGATGTGGTCATCTCTCTCTAGGTAAGGCAACTTGAAATGTGAAATTGTTGCCCTCCCTATGTGGGATCAGATACCCAGGGGTGTGAATCTCCCTGGCAACATGGAATATGACTCCCAGGGAGGAATGTAGACCTGGCATCATGGGATGGAGAATATCTTCTTGACCAAAAGGGGGAAATGAAAGGAAATGAAATAAGCTTCAGTGGCAGAGAGATTTCAAAATGAGCTGAGAAGTCACTCTTGTGGGCACTCTACACATAATGTAGACAACCCTTTTTAGGTTCTAATGAATTGGGGTAGCTGGCAGTAGATAACTGAAACTATCAAACTACAACCCAGAACCCATGAATCTTGAAGACAGTTGTATAAAAATGTAGCTTATGAGGGGTGACAATGGGATTGGGAAAGCCATAAGGACCACACTCCCCTTTGTCTAGTTTATGGATGGATGAGTAGAAAAATAGGGGAAGGAAACAAACAAACAGACAGACAAAGGCATCCAGTGTTCTTTTTTTACTTTAACTGCTCTTTTTCACTTTAATTATTATTCTTATTATTTTTGTGTATGTGGTAATGAAGGTGTCAGGGATTGATTTTGGTGACGAATGTACAACTATGTAATGGTACTGTGAACAATTGAATGTACAATTTAAAAAAAAAGTGCTAATCAGAAAAACTGGGTCAGACAAGCTAACATGTTTTGGTTTTCACATTAGCATTTTTGTAAAAAGAATTAGTACTCTACAAATAATGAAAACCAGGTATATAGTAAATAGTCCTTAAACTCATAATAAAAAGCTTGACTAGAAAAAAGCAAACAAACAAAGGGGTCATCCTTTTGTTGCCTCATTGGTCAGAAGACTAGAGGCCACGATGCTGCTGACTAGACTACTCTATGGTTTGGTTAAAAGGGACAAGGGAGGCTTCTGCGGGCTGTGCGAGCCAGTCGGCCCAGCGCAAAGCGGCTGTCATTTGCAGTCCAGGCTGGCGTGTAATTGACCATCGGACACTATCCGGTCAGAGGAGCAGGCGTTGGTCTATCCCACCTTCTCGCGAACTTGGAAGGAGGCCCGGGTAGTGGAGTGGCAGCTCTGCATCTCGCCCTGCCGCTCCGATGAGTTGCTCGCTGCGCTCCAGCTTGCGCCTGAAGGCCTGCAGCAGCTCCTGCCGGCAGTAAGCTTCATCCCTCTGCACCTTCTCCTTGTTCGCCTGCAGGTCTGCTCCTTCTCCATCCGACTCTGGCCCACGCGTGGCACATTCAACTGCACAGCCTCCTTCGCTGCCTGCGCGGCCGCTCCCCTCCCGGGCCTGCGCCTCGGGTTGCGCCTGGTGCGTCCACCCTTTGCGTTGGGCCCTCTCCTTGGCCAGCGACCCTGCAGCTCCTCCCGCCAGCCCCGCTCCGGGGTGTGCTGCTCCACTAACTGCTCCTAGTTCTCCTGCACAGAGCCCAAGCTGCATCCAGAGAGCTTCCCAGACCCTCCCGCTTCTGGCGCTCCCTCTGGGCGCGGTCCTGTCGCAGCGCCTGCTGGCCGCCGGCTCACCCGGTCAGCTCCGGTTTCTCCCTGTAGCTGGCTCTCCTGCTGCTGCCAGGCGCTGGCCGTACGCTCCCTGCGGACCTGCTCTACCGGCTGGCGCCCTTCCTGCAGGCCTTCCTCCAGCTGCTTCAGGTGCGCTCCTGCTGCAGCTTGCACAGTGGGTCCTCCCTGGCCACCCGCTCCACCCCCTAGAACCACAGCAGGCCCTGACGCTCGGCCGGGTGGCGCCTCGCTCCCCACTGCACTCGCACAGCTGCCGCCGCCTCACGCTCCCTGCTCCTCCACTTGGGCGGCCCAGGCCCCTCCGCCCTGCTCCAAGGCGCGCTGCTTCTTGCTCTCCTCACGTTCTCGGTGCTGCGCCAGCATCAGACGCTCCTCCTGGTGCCGCCATCGTGAGCGCCTGGATCTTCCAGTAGTGCCCAGACACCTCGTTCAGGCCTGGTTCAGTGCTCACTTGGCATAGCCGTGCTTCAAGGGCTGGGTGGTTTGCAGCAAATTGTTACTGTTAGAAAACATGGTCCTAAATAGTCAGGCCCGCCTGATCCCACATCAAACAGAGAAACAAGTCTCTTTGCTTTGGTGAGAAGGTGAGTTTATTGAAGATGCATCAACAAGTAACTGGAGGAAAGAGCAACATTTGAAGCCCAGTTCAGAGGGAGAAGAGTTGTTTGGGCTTTTATAATCCCTAACAGAAAAAGAAATGGCCAGAAGCCAGAAAAAAGGCAGAAAGGAAAATTATAGAAGAGGGAAAGCTCTTTTGGTCAGCATCTCCTTGTTCTCTTCAGGTCCTCCCCTCATTCAGGTTTGTTTTTCAAAAAGTCAGTTATTATCAGACCATATGGTGGTTTTCTCCTGTGGGCAATGCTGGGAAAGTTCCTGAGAGAAGACAGCAAGTTTTTGTTGTTGTTGAGATTACACAACAGCAAGTTATTTTAACAAGGGCTTTTTATGGTCAGATTAACTCAAGGCTGCTTGAATGAAGTGATCTTCATAAACAGTTTTTTTTTTCTATTGGTTATTGAAGACTATACTAAGCATTTTCCATCTAAAGAATTATATTGAGTATTTTCTACTTATCCAGCTATCAAGTCCCCCCTTTTATGAGACATTTCCTTATTCTTAAGAGACAATATCTTATGAGCATCTCTTATAAAAGGGAAAGTGGGTGAAGGTCTAGCTTGTATAGCTGCTTTTTGCTGAGCAAGGGTGAAAAGGTCCTTATATTAATCTGGAAGATGTTCTGGACAAAAACCAACAGATACAGTACAGGCAACAAGACAAACATATGGCAAGCAGAATGAAAGTCATGCTAATAAGGGCTATTCTCCATTTCATAGGTAAGTTCATTAAACACCCAGAAAATGAGTCCATTTTGCTATAATCTTTAACATGATCAATATCATCCTGCATATGATTTAATGTTGAAGAGGTATTATCAGATTCATCTGTTATATGTGTGCAGGACTTAATGCCAATGGGAGCACATGTCCCACTTTAAGCTGTTGTCAGTAGATCTAAAGCCATTCTATTTTGAAGAACAACTTTTCTCATTTGAGCAACTTCTTTATTCAAGAGACTGAGCCCTTGCTTGGTGTCCCAGTTTGCTAATGCCACAGGAATGCAAAATACCAGAAATGGATCGGCTTTTATAAAAGGGGGTTTATTTGGTTACATAGTTACAGTCTTAAGGCCATAAAGTGTCCAAGGTAAGGCATCAACAATTGGGTACCTTCACTGGAGGATGGCCAATGGCATCCAGAAAACCTCTTTTAGCTGGGAAGTCATGTGGCTGGCATTTGCTCTGGAGTTCTGGTTTCAAAATGGCTTTCTCCCAGGATGTTCCTCTCTCAGCTGCAGCTTCTCTCCAAAATGTCACTTTCAGTTGCTTTTGGGGGCATTTGTCCTCTCTTATCTTCTCTAGAGCAAAAGTCTGTTTTCAAAATGTCTCTACGTTGCAGCTCCTCTTTCAGCTCCTGTGTGTCCTTCAAACTGTCCCTCTGTAGCAAGCTTGCTCCTGAGCTTATATAGGGCTCCAGTAAACTAATTAAGGCCCATGCTGAATGGGTAGGGCCATACCTCCATGGAAATCATCCAGAGTTATCACCTACAGCTGGGTGGGTCACATCTCCATGGAAACACTCGAATTACAGTCTAATCAACCCTAATACTTCTGCCCACATAAGATTGCATCAAAGATAATGGTGTTTGGGGACAAATAATACATTCAAACTGGCACACTTGGCATTTTGCCTAAACTGAGCTGTGACCTTAGCCAGGGCAGTAACTTGTGAAAGGGTGTCTAATGCACCCCCTCCTGGGGGGGAAGTTAGCTACAGGCCATTCCCAACACTGCAAGGCTCTCTTGGTCCTGCCTGAGCATAAGGCTTTCTTATCCAAACTTAAATGGGCCTCTAAGGCCTTTGCATTACTTGGTGTTTCAGGTAGACTTCTAAGTATTTGCCCAGGCAAAAGAGGGTATCTGATAGAGCATCTCCCTATCCAATTACATGGCAAATACAGCCAGAAGTTAGACCTGCAGAGCCACCCAGCTCCAGCTGGGGGAAAATAGGTGGGTAATTCTTTTTCTGCAGTGGCTAGCTGTGGGATTAGATTCCATGGCTTTAATGGTTTCACACTAGGCCATTCATCTTTCCAAGGAGAGATGATTTTATCACACTTAGAATGGTGTATATCTCCTACAAAACTAGGTTGTGCAGAGGTGTTTTGTTCTACACAAAGGGGGGGCACTACCATGTAGCACCCTGTTTTCTGCTATTAGCCACCCCTTCCCACCCTGAGCTGAGGTATACAAGGGAGGTGGTGAGAAATAGTCTTTTAACTTAGACTGGATGTACTTTTCCTGGTCTGCTGTGAAGTTAAACTGAGGACTTTCCCAAGGGCTTATGTTAGAGCCCAGGCTGGGTGCTGGAAGTTCCCACCATGTATGGAAAAGTGGGATAGTAGGATAAACTAGGATTAACCAATCAGACTAATTTTGTGTTAAGAAAGGTAGGATGGCCCAGGGCAAACTTGAACTTCTAGCAGTAAGCAAGTAAGTACAAAGCCAGAAGTCATTCCTCTGGTGGATATCTGCTACTGTTGTGGTCCATTTTAGGAAGATATTATCTTGCACAAAATAGAATATACAGTTTTAGGCAATTTACAGAAGAGTAATTTTAAATCAGCAGTGGGGGTACATGAATAGGAAGTGTCTTCTTCTTTCTCCTCTGGGTCTGGCTGAAGTCAGGAATGGTGACTCCAAGGCTTAATACTCTGCAATTTTAGAGAAGAGTGAGTGATTAGCAACACTATGTAAGGTCCCTCCCACTTATGGGTAAGTTGATCTTCAGGGTGTTTATTCTTCCATAGTTTCAATAACACTTGTTCTCCCAGCTTGTAGGGGTGTAAGGCTATATCTGTAGGGAAATTTCTGATTATCAGCAAACTCAGAAATCATCTTTATAGTACTCCCCATGGAGATGATTGCATCCCTTTGCAATTTGTCATACAGGGTTTGCATAGACATATTCTCAACTGCATTTTTGAGGAAGGGCCTACCATAGAACATTTCAAAAGGACTCGAATCTAGTCCACTTCTAGGGACAACCCAGATTCTGAAAAGGACAACAGGCAATACCTTGTCTGATGTGAGGTTAGTTTCTTGACATATCTTAATATATAATAGCCTTTTTCAGAGTATGCTTCATTTTTTTCAGTTTTTCCAGTTGATTGAGGTCTCAAAGATGCATGTAATTTCCACTTTATCCCAAATGCCTGTGAAACTTCTTGAATTACTTTTGAAACAAAGGCACTGCCATTATCATTCTGAACAGTGAATGGTACCCCAAATCTAGGTATTATTTCTTTTAACATACTTTAGTGACTTCAGTTGCTCTTTCAGTGTGGGTGGGGAAGGCTCCTACTTACCCTAAATATGTGTCAACTAATACTAGGAGATGGCAGAAATTTCTAGCTGCTTGGAGCATCACTGTAAAGCCTATTTGCAAATCTTCTCCAGGTGAGAATCCATGAGCTTGCACCCTTACTTTCAAAGGGGGTCTGATAGTTTTGGAGTCATTTTTATTAAATAGGACACATTTGCTCATCACTTTATGGATTGCTGCTTGGATGTTTTGTCCTGCTATGTGCCCTCTGACTCAGGTTGCAAAAGCTTCTTTTCCGAAGTGAATCCCCAGGTACAAATATGATGACACAGGTATTAAAACTTGGTCTAACTTTGATTGCAACCATCCTTTTTGTCTTGATATTAAATTCCCATTCTTTATCTCCAAGTCTTCTGTTTTATAAAGTGGAGTGAATGATGAGAGATCTGCAGTCAGGATAAGAGCTAATTCTTTGGTGCTTTGGGGTTCAAAATGTATCCTAGCATCTGCCTTTGCTGCCAAATCTGCTGTATGATTCCCTTTTGCTAGAGAGATGTTTGACTTCTGATGCCCCAAACAATGCATCATGGCAACTTCTGATGACAACAGTACAGCTTCTAATAAAGCTTATTTGGTCTCTGGGTACTTAATTTCTTTATTATTTGTGGTTAAAATTCCTCTTTCCTTCAAAATTGCACCATGAGCATGCACTGAGGAAAGGCATAGAGAGAGTCTGTAAAAATATTTTCTTACCTTGTCTGATGATCAAGGCTTGGGTCAGGGCAATGAGTTCAGCTTTCTGGGCTGATGTACTTGGTGGCAGGGGTTTGGCTTCCAGCACCTCTGTCAGCATTACTATGGCATATCCCAAATGTCAATGTCCATGTCCATAAAACTCTCCCATCTGAGAACATTTCCAGGTCAGTTTCCTTTAGAGGGGTGTCCCCCAAATCTGGTCAACTAGAAAACACTTCCTCAATCACCTGAATGCAGTCATGCAAAGCAGGCCCCTCAGATTCAGGTAACAATGTACATGGATTTAAAGCTGTAGAACTCAAGAGTTGCATGTTAGGGTTATTTAATAATCTGGCTTGATATTTTCCCAGCCTGCTGGCAGTTAGCCCAAAACCTCCTTTCTGCTCAAGCAGGGAAAGCACACTGTGTGGAGTATGTGCTATAACCTCCTGACCCAAGGTAAATTTTGTAACTCCTTGTAAAATATCACAAGTGACAGCCACATTCTGAAGTCAAAGTGGCCATCTCTGTGACACTAAGTACAGTTTCTTTGAAAAACAGGCTACAGGTCATTGATGTCACCCAAAGTTTTGTGTGAGAATACTGAGCCCTTTTCCCTGCCTTTCATATACAAACAGATCAAAAGGCTTGTGCACATATCAGGCAGAGCCAAGGCTGGAGCAGTACTCAGCTTTTCTTTAATTTGATGAAAGGCTTGGTTACATCCAGCAGTCCATTCCAGGGTTTCTCTGTCTGAGCCCTGCACAGTGATGTGCAACAATTTGGCAATAAGCCCAAAATTGGGGATCCAGATGCTGCAGAAACCAGCCATTCCTGGAAATCCCTGTAACTGCCTCTTTGTCTTAGGGGCTGAAATATTCATCAGTGCTTGGCACCTATCAGGCTGGATGGATGTCTGACCTTGGGAGAGCAAATGCCCTAAATACTTTACACAGGGCTTAGTGATTTTAGCTTTCCTCTGAGACATTTTATATCCCCTAACATTTAGAAATTTCAGGGTCTTAATAGCATCTGCATCTGAATCTTCAGCAGTTTCACTGGCTATGAAAATGTCATCTACATATTGCAAAAGGACCCCTTGATGCAGTTGCAAATCATGCAAATCTTTTGCTAAGAACTCTCCAAAAAATGTGGGAGAATTCTTAAATCCTTGGGATAAAACGGTCCATGTAAGTTGCTCCTTAACTTTACTGTCTGGGTCTCTCCATTCAAATGCAAATAGTTTTTGGGATTCAAGGCCCACAGTTATGCAAAAGAAATCATCCTTTAGGTCTAATACAGAGAAAAATTTGAAGTTCCCAGTCAGTAAAGTCAATAGGGTGTAAGGATTGGGCACAACTGGATAGATGTCTTTCACAATTTTGTTTATAACCCTTAAATCTTGGACAAATCTATATTCTCCATTAGTGCCAGGTTTTAACACTGGGAGTCCACTTTCTTTCAAGGTTCTATTACTGGTTTAATGCATTTCCTCACACAGGATATTGACATACCTGAGTTGATTTGATCCTGCCTTGAGCTCAATTTTTACTGGATGGGCAGCTACAACTCTTTCCGGAGTGCCAGATGACCATGCCTCAGAGATGACATGTTCTAGTATGTGAGCCGGTACTGGTTCCTTTTCAGGTTCTTCAGATTGTAAAAGGGCAGCCTGCAGGTGCAGTCCTTTGTCTGGAGGCACTTGGGTCACTATTTCTCCTTCTGAAAACGCAACTTGAGCATTTAATTTAGTTAACAAATCCCTTCCCAGCAATGGTATAGGGCATTCAGGCACATACAGAAGTTGATGCTGCAAATACTCTTCTAATTTTACAATCTAAAGGTTGTAGGAGCACCTTAGGTGTATTTTGGCCACTAATTCCAATAATCATAATTTGCTCATTTGTTTCAGTGACTAATTGCTGGTTTATCACAGAATAAGTTGTTCCTGTATCAATGAGAAAGTCTGCTGATTTTCTTCTCATCTTTATCTTTACCCAAGGCTCTTGGTGGGATATAGGTCTGGCAGAAGAAAATGCTGCCAATGCCCTTGGGCACCCTGAATCAGAATCTTCTAGCCTGGATCCATGGGCCATTAATGTCATTTCATTCTTTTCTTTTTTCTTATTTGTCAGCTTGGGACAGGTTTTCTCCCAATACCCTTCCTCCCTGCAGTAAGCACACTGATCTTTACTAGGTTTCTCTTTTTTGTCTGTGCCGTGACCTCCATGTGCCTGGCTCCCACTTAGAACAGCTGCCAGAAGCACAGTCTGTTGCTTCATCTGCTGTTTTTGCTGAGCTTCTTCCCAATTGTTGAATACCTTGAAAGCAACATCTATAAGCATTGCCATTGGCATTCTAAGCCCCCCTCTAGATTCTGTAATTTATGCCAAATGTCTGGAGAACTCTAATAAAATCATGTTAATTATTCTAGTATTTTCTGGACTTTCTGGATCTACATCAGAATACCTGTGGTATGCTTCAAAGATTCTCTCTAAGAAAGCAGAGGAATTCTCATTAGGCTCCTGCTGCACCTCCTGTATTTTGTTCATAGATTTTTGTTTAGGGACCCTGTTCTTAAGGTCAGCCAAAATGCATGTTTTATAGTGCTCTAAATGAGCATGCTCCCCAGGGTCATTAGGATCCCAGTGGGGATCTGCATCAGGGACAGCAGCACTTGGGACATCATAAATGGAGTCCTGGGGAGACACCTCTTGTAAGCATTCTGCCTCCTGCCTCACTTTATCTAATACCATTCCTCTTTCCCCCAAAGTTAGCAACACATTCATCAGTGACTGAATATTGGTGCAATTTGGGGTGTGTGTGGCAAAAATAGACACAAACAGTCTTTTCATTTGGTCCAAATCAGCCCTATAACCAGGTGTGCTGTTTCTCCAGCTTAACAAGTCAGTTGTTGAAAATGGCATGTGGACCAGCATAGTTCCCCGACAGTGTCCCTCCTCATTGACTCCTAAAGGGATCTGATGCAAGGGAAATTGTCTTGCCCCAGAAGCAGTTGCACCCTGTCCAAATTGCATAGCACTACAAGTGTGAGATGGGGAGTTCATTCCTCCAACAGGATCATATGGGGTGTGGGAGGAGTGCTGGAGAGCTCGGCCAGGCTTACAGGTGGTAAAGGGTGTGGGAACAGCACTATGGTCAGACCTGCACGGGGAGGTGTCACTGCTCCCCCAGATGTCAGGGACAGTGAGTGCAGTACTCTTTCTGCACCAACAGGTGGAGGAGGTGAAGGGAATGGGGAGGAAAGAAAGTCTTCCAATGGGTCCTGCTCACAAGTGAGGATTTCATGCAAGGCTTTTAATATCCATCTCTTCTCCCCTTGGACCTCATCAAGGGGCTTCTTTTTAAATAGCTCACAATGTTTTAAGGCCTCCTCTATAGGTTCCTTCTCTGTTGCAACCAGCTCCTCCCATATTGCTCCCTCTGAATCCTCGATACAGTAAATTAAATCTCTTTACAATGTCTTTATCTTTACACAACCCCACAAATAATTGAATATAAGGCACTTCCTCTAATCTCTTGTTATTCCTGCAGTCTGTCTCTGATTGGATAACAACCTGGAGGTCAAGAGTCCCATTCTCTAGCCATTCCATCTCTTTACTTAATTTATATTGTGGCCACACAGATTTGCAATAATGTATTAACAATTCCTTCTTTAAATGACATTCTCCAAATTTAGACCAATCATTAAGAATAGTTCCCAAGGGAGATGTAGCCAGCACACTTTGAGAGTTTCTCATGGCTGGGCAATACCAACAGAAATCACAAAGACAGAACATCAGAGTAGGAGTTCCTCAAATACAACTGGTTCCCCAAACAAATGCAAACTGTGCAAACTGCACAAAATTCTAAAGGAGAACCACAAAACTGGGGTCACATATAGTGGGGCTCAAACCCACCGAGTCTGCATCCATGACCCCGGGATCAACTCAATTAGCCTTATGACACAATAGACTAATCGAAACAAAAGGAAGCAAAGTGGGCACAACAAACAAAAGATCCCATACTTACCCAACACAGGGGAAGTCTTGATTGCAAAGTCACCTTCACCCAGATGTGCCTGGTGTCCTCTGCAGCAGGCACAACCACCTGGACCCTCCAGTCCCGGTCCTCCAGGAATATTCCCAGGCAGCTGCTAGGCACAGACCTGCAAGATCCAGGAGAGCCCTGCAGCCAAGGAGACAAAGGAACAGGGCTGCACTAAAGGCAGTGGAGCTGCCTTCGTGTTCTTTGAGACTGAAGCTGCTGCCCTTGAGTGGAACCTCGGCCAGGGCGGCCTAGAGGGTTGGAGGCAGAGGACGCCAAACCGGCAGGACAGCTCTTTCTAGCCAAGGGCCCCATGGTCAGCTCAGCTCCCACAGGCTCTCCCTGCTGCAGGACGATGTCGACGTGCCGGGCTCAGTGCTGAGGGTGCCCTGGTGCCGGCGGGAGAGCGAGTACCGGGAATGGCTCTTCCTACCTGTCCGCCAGCTGGTGAGGCGCTGGAGGAGGCTTTGCGGGCCACACTGTGCAGGTGAGGCCGGGAGGCTAGCGCTGCCGCAGCTACTGCTTCTGCTCACACTGGAGGCCGAAGCCGGAGACCATGACCGCCCGGGACCCAAGGCCATAAAGAGGCGCTGCTTCTCCTCCTGCACGATCCTCTCATGCTCGTCCCGCGTTGCTGCAGCTTGACAGACGCTCCGCCTCGCCCGCCTGGCGCAGTCCAGTGGCCACTAGCAGGGGCGGCCAGGCCTCCAGCACCAGGTCAGCCAGTGGCTGCCTCCACGGGTTTGGTGGCAGCAGCTCCACGGGTTTGAAGGCGCAGCGGGCGCAAGCTTCTGGCGAGGGCCCAGGGAAGGGGCTGGTCAGCACTTAGAGGCTGCCTTCGGCCTCCACACAGTCGCAGTTGAAGAGGCCGAGGCGCAGTAGAGGGGATGCTCCCGCCTCCCGGCTTCTATTGCTGCCCACGGAACTTCCGCCTTGGGGGGCACAGCCGGGGAAGCCGAGGCGAAGAAGGTCTCCGGCTGCTGGGCGCCCTGGGTGTCACGGCGCACAAGCGTGGTGGCCCTGTCCTCTTAGAAGCCCACAGGCTCGGCTCCCGCCTTCTCTGCAGGCCCCAGGTCCACCATGGCTGGGGCCCCCCCTTTTGATGAGTTGCAAGTCCCGGACTCCGGCCCCGCCACAGGGGTTTTTGTTCGCAGCTCCCCGCTCTCCCTTGCGTCATTTCAGTGCTGGTGCCACCAAGTGTCCCTTACTGCAGGCTGCGGCCGCAGTCAGCGCCTCTCCTTGGGAGGAGGAGTGGGGCGAAAACACACCAGACGCTGCCTGCACGCGGGAGGAGCAGTGCCGTAAGGCCGCCCTAAAATAACGCTGTTCTGTTCCATTTCCTCACGCCGATTCTTAAAAAACGAAGCCCCACGCCATCGCTGCTCCATCCATCTCAGCCTTTCTAACCCTGAAGGAACAGGAGATCGCTGGCTGCTACCAGTGCCTCCTGGTGGATATTCAAGGGTATTTGTTTGCTTAGAGAGGGAAGAAAAGAAATTTAAATATATTGATATCACCAACAAACCTTAAGTTTTTTTGACCGGGAAGAGAAGAGATCAAAGCTCCATTGGAGCAAGTTTTCTTGTAGACATGTGCAGGCGGGCTGAGACCTAAGAGTGGCAACAGCCCCCAAAAAAGGTGGGAGAACAGTTTTATAGCTTTTGGGGGTGGGGGGAATAACTGTTGGTGGGTAAGAGAGAGAAGTAAGAAGTTGAGTCAGGGGACTGGTTTGCTCAGGGTAAGGAGTTGACTTCAGGGACGTCAGGGAGATTATTACACTGTGGAAAATTTTTGTTCTTGATCAGATTGTTATGTTAGCTAAGAGTGGGTTTTATGTAAACAGTCCTGTCTGTTGTGGGGGCTTCTAAGAGTGTGCTGTGTATGTGTTGGGGTGGGGAGTTTTGCCTAACACTTAGCCTTGGTAGAAGGCTGGAAGGAAGGAATTACTCAGATTGTTTCTGAAGGGGACTCTCCTGCTCTTTATTTTCAATTACACCCTTCCTCCAGGGAATTTCAGGGTTTTGTCCATAGAACTCCATTGTGTCTGACTTTCTGCTGTATCTCGGCTTCCAGAAATTTCCTAGTAGAGAGAATTCAGTCAAAAGTATTTATTAAATGAATAAAGGAAAAATACTTTCAACATTTTATGAGGTTTATGGTTTTTATTGATAAATCCAATCAAAGTGAACAGGGTGTGTCCCACAGAATGAAGCCTTGAAAATATTTAATATCTGTGTAATCAGGGTGTGTCTCCTCTAAAGTAGCACAGATTAGGCTTAGTGGCTGTTTACCACTACATAAAAGGAAGACACAACAGGGGTGGCATTTTGCCAGAGAAGAAGCTGAACAATACAGAACTTTGGGACTAGAGCAAAGTGCTGCTTTCCTGAGAACTCACTTCAGAATCTAGTTGACCTCAATGGCTCCTACAGTTTGGTTTCTGGTGAGTCTGCCATTTGACTAGACATCAACAAGCCTCACTAATGCCCATTTTATAAATCCTGTCAATCTTCAAACATTTTTTTCCTCAAAGCAATACCTCAAAATTTTTAAATTTTACTATTTTCTGTTCTTATTTCTCTAGTTTTCATCTCTCTCCCAACAGTCGACCTCAAACACATATTCATTTATGCATTATTATATATTCATTTATGATATAAAGGGACCATCACTTGCCTAAAGGACTTTACAGAGTAACTAGGCTAAGAAAACAGTGGAACATATAAGAGAACCATGGAAATTTAATATTTGATGACCTAAAATCCTTGCTAGTAAAATCACCATACTACTTTTTGTTAATTTCAGGAGAGTGCATTTAAAAAAAATAAAATGACAGATTATTCCTTTCAGTTTCAAATGCCAGGGGCTAAAATGAAAATATATTTTTTTGACTTTTCCTTAAGAAATGATATATTCTTTATATCTAAAGAGATCCTAATTTTTCAATTGTAATTTTTTTAAATTTGTGAATACACATCTTATTTGTAGGAA